>NW_012115422.1:7430825-7444526 GCF_000951035.1 Colobus angolensis palliatus
AGGAATGCTTGTGATTTTTGCACATTGATTTTGTATCCTGAGACTTTGCTGAAGTTGCTTATCAGCTTAAGGAGATTTTGGGCTGAGACAATGGGTTTTCTAAATATACAGCCATGTCATCTGCACATAGGGACAATTTGACTTCCTCTTTTCCTAATTGAATACACTTTATTTCTTTGAGCTTTCAACACTATGTTGAATAGGAGTGGTGAGAGAGGGCATTTACTTCCAACTATGTGGTCAATTTTGGAATAAGTGTGATGTGGTGCTGAGAAGAATGTATAGTCTGTTTACCTGAGGTGGAGAGTTCTGTAGATGTCTATTAGGTCCACTTGGTGCAGAACTGAGCTCAATTCCTGGATATCCTTGTTAACTTTCTGCCTTGTTGATCTGTCTAATGTTGACAGTGAAGTGTTAGTCTCCCATTATTATTGTGTGGGAGTCTAAGTCTCTTTGTAGGTCTCTAAGGACCTGCTTTATGAATCTGGGTGCTTCTGTATTGGGTGTATATATATTTAGGATAGTTAGCTCTTCCTGTTGAATTGATCCCTTTACCATTATGTAACGGCCTTCTTTGACTCTTTTGATCTTCATTGATTTAAAGTCTGTTTTATCAGAGACTAGGATTCCAACCCCTGCTTTTTTGTTTTGTTTTGTTTTCCATTTGCTTGGTAGATCTTCCTCCATCCCTTTATTTTGAGCCTTTGTGTGTCTCTGCACGAGATGGGTCTCCTGAATATAGCACACTGATGGGTCTTGACTCTTTATCCAATTTACCAGTCTGTTTCTTTTAATTGGAGGATTTAGCCCATTTACATTTAGGTTAATATTGTAATGTATGAATTTGATCCTGTCATTATGATGTTAGCTGGTTATTTTGCTTGTTAGTTGATGCAGTTTCTTCCTAGCATCGATGGCTTTACTATTTGGCATGTTTTTACAATGACTGGTACCAGTTGTTCCTTTCCATGTTTAGTGCTTCCTTCAGGAGCTCTTGTAAGGCAGGCCTGGTGGTGAAAAAAATATCTCACCATTTGCTTGTCTGTAAAGGATTTTATTTCTCCTTCCCTTTTGAAACGTAGTTTGGCTGGATATGAAATTCTGGGTTGAAAATTATTTTCTTTAATAATGTTGAATATTGGCCCCCACTCTCTAGCTTGTAGAGTTTCTGCCAAGAGATCCACTGTTGTTCTGATGGGCTTCCCTTTGTGGGTCACCCTACCTTTCTCTCTGGCTTCCCTGAACATTTTTTCCTTCATTTCAACTTTGGCGAATCTGACAATTATGTGTCTTGGAGTTGCTCTTGTCAAGGAGTATCTTTGTGGCATTCTCTGTATTTCCTGAATTTGAGTGTTGGCCTGCCTTGCTAGGTCGGGGAAGTTCTCCTGGATAATATCCTGAAGAGTGTTTTCCAACTTGGTTCCATTCTCCCCCATCACTTTCAGGTACACCAATCAGATGTAGATTTTGTCTTTTCACATAGTAGTCCCATATTTCTTGGAGGCTTTCTTCACTTCTTTTCACTCTTTTTCTCTCTAATCTTATCTTCTGGCTTTATTTCATTCAGTTGATCTTCGATCATTGATACCCCTTCTTCCACTTGATCAAATCGGCTGCTGAAGCTTGTGCATGCATTATGTAGTTCTTGTGCCATGGTTTTCAGTTCCATTAGGTCATTTAAGGTCTTCTCTATGCTGTTTATTCTAGTTAGCCATTTGTCTAATCTTTTTTCAAGGTTTTTAGCTTCTTTACTATGGGTTTGAACATCCTCCTTTAGTTCGGAGAAGTTTGTTATTACCAATAATCTGAAGCTTTCTTCTCTCAACTTGTCAAAGTCATTCTCCATCCAGCTTTGTTCCATTGCTGGTGAGGAGCTGCATTCCTTTGGAAGAGAAGAGGTGCTCTGATTTTTAGAATTTTCAGCTTTTCTGCTCTGGTTTCTCCCCATCTCTGTGGTTTTATTTATCTTTGGTCTTTGATGATGGTGACGTACAGATGGGGTTTTGATGTGGATGTCCTTTCTGTTTGTTAGTTTTCCTTCTAACTGTCAGGACCCTCAGCTGCAAGTCTGCTGGCATTTGCTGGAGGTCCACTTCAGACCCTGTGTGCCTGGGTATCACCAGTGGAGGCTGCAGAACAGCAAATATTGTAGAACGGCAAATGTTGCTGCCTGATTCTTCCTCTGGAAGTTTCATCTCAGAGGGGCACCCATCTGTATCAGGTGTCAGTCAGCCCCTACTGGTAGGTGTAGTTAGGCTACTCGGGGATCAGGGACCCACTTGAGGAGGCACTCAGTTCATTCTCAGATCTCAAACTCCGTGCTGGGAGAACCACTACTCTCTTCAAAGCTGTCAGACAGGGACGTTTAAGTCTGAGAAGTTTCTGCTGCCTTTTGTTAAGCTATGCCCTGCCCCCAGAGGTGGAGTCAACAGAGGCAGGCAGGCCTCATTGAGCTGCAATGGACTTCATCCAGTTTGAACTTCTCGGCCACTTTGTTTACCTACTTAAGCCTCAGCAATGGCGGATGCCCCTCCCTGGCCTCGCTGCCGCCTTGCAGTACTGCAGATCTCAGACTGCAGTACTAGCAGTGAGCGAGGCTTCGTGGTCATGGGACCCTCTGAGCCAGGGGCAGGTTATAAATTCCTAGTGAGCCATTTGCTAAGACTGTTGGAAAAGTGCAGTATTAGGGTGGGAGTGTCCCGATTTTCCAGGTACCGTCTGTCACAGCTTCCCTTGGCTAGGAAAGGGAATTCCCCGATTCCTTGCACTCCCCGGGTAAGGCAATGCCCTGCCCTGCTTCAGCTTACACTCCGTGGGCTGCACCCACTGTCTGACAAGCCCCAGTGAGATGAACCTGGTACCTCACTTGGAAATGTGGAAATCACCCATCTTCTGCATTGCTTATACTGAGAGTTGTATACTGGAGCTGTTCCTGTTCAGCCATCTTGGAACCTTCCAACTGATGCTTTGTTTTAAACAATTTCAATTGTTTTATGGAGGTGAATTTATTTCAATATGAAACACATTTGCTCTCCAGATTTGCAATTCTCAGTTCTTACCCTCACTTTTGTTTCAGAAAAAAACAGTGCTAACCAATAGCCATATAGACTCAGTCATAAAGTTTTGAAACAAGATGGAAACTCAGTGATCATTTCTATTTTAAAGAAAAAAAAAAAAAAGTTCCCTGAATCATGACGATTATCATGCATCTACTATGCATTAGATTTAGGGATTTTTATTTTAATGACTTTATAGAGATACTTAATCTCACAGAGCTAGAATACTAATTACTGTACTGTGTTGCAATAGGAAAAACAGCAAATTACTCAAATTTTAATTATGATATTCGGTTTTAAACAAGTGTATAATAATTGACTTTGTGTGCAATAATTGATTTGTCATTTAAGCAGTAATTTTTTATGCAAATGGAATACTTTGTATGTGTGAACCAGTTATTGTAAAATTAATTACTGAATATAATATCTTGCAGAACTGACTACCAAGAATTTTTCTAACTGGCTTATCCATTCATGAGAAAGCTGGGTTTTTATGTACAGTGATGAGCTTTATAACCAAAAGAAATTAAGCCACATTCTACATGCCTGCTAAATATGCCTTTCATTGTAATTATTCTTTTCAAGTGCATTATAAACACTTTTCCCCAAGGCTTTCCATTAATGAATTTTCACAGTAACCCTAAAAGCTAGTTAAGCATTTTAAATCTTCCACATTTTGGAGATGTGGGAATTTACTCTGTGACTAAATATTAAATATTTGGCTAATGTTCACTGTGAAGTATCACTAGCAATATTTCCTTTTTGAAAGGGGACAAGTCTGTATTGTATGTTTTTCTCTGGCAAATACAGAAATTGAAGAGACAATTGAGGATGGTTATTAAGGCATAGACTGGAAGGGGAAGAATCCAGAAGACACATGAACATTTGTGCACATCTATATAGCTCATGGCTGCAGATGGGCATAATAGCACAGCCATGGCAGGACTATAGAAACTTCTGGGAACTTCTTAAGACCTTTTCAGGAAACTCCTCAGATCTTTTGGTCATCTTAGCCTGGATTTCTGGACTTAGCCTTAATATAGCATTTTCTCTCAATTCCTGTGCTTGGACTAAAGCTTGCCACTAAAAGAAGCTTCACACTTAATTCTTTTAAAACAATTTTTGAAGCCAAAACTGGCCCAATAGCTAGCTCTCATATAATCAACATTATATTTATTATATGTTGCCATATGAAAATAATATGACATGCAACATATCATGTGATTCTTATGCCAACTGAGTATACTAATTAGGAAAATATTATTATTATCATCAAACAAATAGGAATTTAAAATATTATGCACTGAAGGTACTTCCCAAATTTATCTACTCAGTGACTGATTCTGAGAAGATTAAAAATGGCTTACTCTATTATTTTAGACATCTTTGACATGTTTCTTATTATCATAATCCTATAGGACCTACCATCAAGATATTGCCAAAACCTGAGCTTTCTCTTTGCCTCCATTGCTAACATCCTAATCCAAGCCACCAGAATTTTTCATCCAAATTATGTACTATCCTCCCAACTGGCCTTCTTGCTTCTGCCATGATTCCTTTTCTCAGCAGAGCAGCCCAAATGATCCTTTTGAAAGGTAAATCAGGTCATGTCACTGATTTACTCAACAGCTTCCAGTGGCTTCCTGTTTGGACTCAGAGTAAGAGCATAACGTCCTTATGATGACATGCAAGCTCTGAGCTGCTCTGTTTGGTTGATAGGCTTTGTACTGTGTATGTGTGCACTAGGCTGAACCAGCTAATAGAGGTTAAAATCAATTTATCAAACTACATGTTCTGGTGTATGACTAATGTGTACCTTTTTCTTTCTTTTTTAAAATTAAAAAATAAATTAAAGTGTTGTGGGTATATATTTATGGGGTACATAAGATGTTTTGATTCAGGCATGCAATGTGAAACAACCACATCATGGGGAATGAATGGGGTATTCATCCACTCAAACATTTATCTTTTGAGTTCCAAACAATGCAATTATTGTGCACCTTTTTCCAGGTCTCACAGAGTTGCCGTATGGACCAGCAGAAGACCTTCACTCAGCCACCTATAATCTGTCAGACCTTACCTCCCATCATTGATGCCCATCCCAAACCTACTCAACCTCTATCACTCTGGCCTAGCCACAGTGACCTCCCTGCTCTTCTCTGAATGTAGCAACTTTCAGGTATCACATGAGCAGTGCCCTTTGACTATATGCATGTAGGAAAAGACGTGATGGGAATTTTTATGATTTTATCAAGGTTTTCACTTCCTCAGAAAAGTTTATCTTTGCATAGGAAGTTATCACTTAGGATAGTATCACTTTGCATAGGAAGTTATCACATAGGAAGTTGCAAAGTTTATCACTGCTCAACAGGGGCTAAATAGCCTACAGTTTCTAGAGGAAAAGAAACGTGTAGGAAGACATGTCCAGAGAGATTAAGGTGGTCTCAACGCAAACACACTGACAGGGAAAGGCGAGGCAGCTACTGAAATAAAATGATTTTGAGGTTAATAAGGAGGACTTGTTCCAGTATATCTTTTAAGACTCAACCACTTTGGCATGGTATGATGTTTTGGGAAAAGAAAATGACAGAATATGTGGGTGTAACCTAAGGCATCTGATAATCTCTGGGACCCCTGCACACACTATTAAAACCTTTGTAAGAACTGGAGCCAGCAAGAGGGTCACTACAGAATGTGCGAAGTCCACAGAGGTGTGTAAGAATCAACTTCAACAGGAGAACCATGGGGCAGCATTATACAATCTCAGTAGGGGCTGATTAAATTTTCCACATGTAGCTACGGAAAGTAACCAGAGAAAGGAAATAGGAGTAGTCCCTTTTGCACTGAAAAAATAAAAAGAATTTACTTGCAAAAGCTATAGTGACTTATGCCTGGACTTTATCAGCCAGTTATGTTAAGGACTTTGATATTCATTGTTTAAGAAATTCTTAGGCCTCTAAGAGGTAAGATGATTGCATAGACTCAGAAACTCTGTGTTCCAGAAGCCCTATGTATATACACACATACACAAAGACTATATATAATGCAAAAGAAGTTTATATCCACATCTGCTTCTTAGTATAAAAAAGACATTTTTTAAGATTGTGAATAATATATGCAAAGTATGCATTTTCAAGGACTTCATGGTTTTCTGGAAGCCCTACTATAAATTCTGTGATGTCCACTAATACATGCTATCTCCCTCCCTCTGGATATTTTTATGTAGGGCTCTATGCAAGAGAATACTAGAAAGACATGAGGAATTGATAGCTTAAGGTAGAGTTTCCCGGTGTCAGGTGATAACCAGAAGGACTGGCAATCATAGATCCTACAGCTAAAGTGGTCAACAAGATCTCTGGGAAAGGTGTGCAGTCCCAAGTTACACTTCCAAATCCACCAAAATTGGTGAAATAATAAGACTTCATTTCCATTGAAACAGGTGGAGAAGCTCCAACTTTAAAGCACAGACCCCAAAGAATACCTGCTGGACATAAGACAAGGTTGAAAGAAGTTTAGCAGGATGCTTGTAATTGGGACACATCTTTTTCTATCTAGAGAATAGTACGGCACAAGAAAAGAAAAACAGTATATTTTTGAATAATTAAGATAATCAACTTGAAACAAATGAAATGGGAAATATAAAACACTATATTTGTGGTAACTTTCCCTGCTGCCAAACAGAAATGACAGCCAGGACTGAAGCAGAAACAGTATACTCAGTGACATTTTTATTGACTTGACTTTCCAACATCTAAGTGCATGTTGAAAGTTAAGTTTGTGAGAAGAAAAGAGATATAAAACAATATCCTGTAACCACCTTCGTAATTATAGAAGACTAATATCATCTGAAGAAAACAAAATGTACTATGGATTTATAGTTTACACTTGGCATCTTGCTAATTTTCCCTGCTGAAGCCAAAGCACAAAAGCAGGCCAAATCCTCCAGAGAGTCTCCATTCCCATCATGGAACAGAACATACTGCTAGTTTAGAAGGACTAGAGGTTTAAAGAGATTTAGAGGGAGGAACACAGGGACCAAGTTTCAAGACTAATGGTATTCCTGGTCCCAGCTTCCATACTACTCTCCTCAAGCATCCAAGTCCTAACACAGACTAGAGAAATTCAACATTCAAAAATTTAACCTCAATTCTGAGGAGAAAATTTATAAAAGATTAGATAAAAATGTGACAGAGTCAAAGAGTTTCTACTTATATTCTTTTTGTGCAAGTAGGACACTCATGTAGGACTTAAACTAAAAAAAAAAAAAGAAAAAAACTGAGAGAAAAATATCAGTATGTTATCTGTGAAAAAATTATTCAACCACAAAGTTGAAGGAGAAAATGGCAAACAAAAGACAGTCAAAACACACAGTTGGAAAAAAATTTCCCCAAGATATTGAAGAATATTTTATATTCAATGCTTCAGAAAGAAAAGAGAACAAAATCAGTACTGCAAAAAACCAGAGGAAAAAGAAAAACAAAATGAAATATCACAAATAGTTTTTAAAAAGGTGGACAAAGAAATAAGAACAAAGAGTGAGAAGATGCCAGTTATGAAAATAATAGAGACTCAGAAGCATAATTCGTATGCCTCATGAAGAAAATAGGACAAAAAGGAAATACAAATATTCAAAAATGTAATACAGGAGAAATTTTGTGAAATTTTAAAAAGAAGCATGGGTTTTCAGATATAAAGGGCAAACTGTATCCCAAAGATAATTTCTGTTGAAGCCCACATGCAAAGAACATAGGGGAACACCTGTTGATCATGCAAGACCCAGTCTCTGAAATAGATGCATAAGGGAGGGCACCACCTTGACACAGTCTCCAGTGTAAAATGTTAAGAAAAGATACTTAGAGGATTTTGTAGGCTAGGATGTGTCTTAAGATAATTTTAGGGCATAGGATCGTAAGCAAGATCTGAACACAGAGTAAACAAAATTCATGAACTAGGCAAGTTGCTGGACTGTCAGCTGTCCAATCTCCAGAACACGTTGAGTGTTGCATTATTACTGCTAGTTCAGTTTGAGGTCTTTTCTTGCAGCCTATGAGTCTGACTGAGGTTATAATAAAACCACTGAAGTTTAGTTTGTGTTGCATATCAACATTTGGTTCATTTAATCTGTCTTGAACATCACAGTGTTTTCCATTTCATTTATCTTTATAAAGGAAAAAGATCCACATTAGGATACAAACTAATGACTTTTTCTTACTCGAATATTTTATTAAGGAAAGGAGCTTGAATGCGTCTGTAAAGAAGAAATACGTCACCTATGAAGTGGGAAAAGGTACAACAATCTTGGAATATTAGATGCCAATATAAGTAGAGCAGTGTGTAATTATTTGGAAGGAGAAGAAAGTGTAATTCAATAACTTCTATGCCCAGTCAAGTTGTCATTCATGAGATTAATTTCGTGAGCCAAGACAACAAAAAGACATTTTAAATGTACGATTCATGAATTACACAACTCAAGCATGCTTCCTAAAAGTGGTTGTGTCTTATATTCCAAACAATGGAAAAATAAACAAAAATAAAGAACTCATATAAGGAAGTTATGAAATGATAGGAGAAGAAACACCTGTTTTGCAAGACAGAGAGAGAGAGAAACAGAGAACTCCTAATGTTCTTTGTTCAGGCCCGAAAGGACTAACAGGAGCTACTTAAGCAATTAACATTCACTTATTGAAAGACAACTGGAACCTGTTCTTAGAACACAGGATGAAAAAAATAATCTTTCTGAAAAGTTCATTTAGTCCCCTAAAGTCATAGTATCTGATTATAAAATTATAACATTCAATTCATGAAACATCTCCCCGGTGGCAAATGACTGTTTTTATATCTTGCAGTAAACAGAAAAGAGCAATGAAATGTGATGTCCCCAGACACCCTGCTGGCTTTACGCTTATATAAAGTCCTCATTTGTGTTCTCTGGCAGCTGTATTTCTGGCTTGAAAGACATGGCTCCTGTTGGCTTGACTTAGTTTCTTCCATCTCTCCTTGAAGTGTGAGTGGTACAAACCAGTGAAAAGGGGGACATACTAGAAAGTTCTCAAGCGTGAAACTGAACCCTTAGCCAAACACTAAAAATACTCTCTTTGTGGCTCAGCAAAAGTTCCATTAACTTTTATTTCTGGGTGCCACAGTGGTTCTTCTTGATTATATCTAGTCCAAGCTGTGGAAGTAATAGAACTGTCTTGTGACTCAATTAGTACATGGGGAAATTGTTGAACTATAAAAAAAGTTATAAGCACCTGAGCTTATAATGAGAATGTTTATCTCATCTGTACCTTAAATTATAGAAATTCAACCATCCTTATTGCAGATAGCTTGATTTCTAAGAACTTTTAAAAGTTAGGCATCAGAACAAATGACCTGAGACTCTGTTCCCATTTTATTTTTCACAAAACTAATTCTCCCATGGAATGGCATAAGAAAAGCCGTTGAAAGGGACTCTTTTTTTAATTACAAAGACCTTGTTGGTGCATTTGTGCAATCAGTTTTTAATCCATTCCATCCAGTAGTATTTCTCTCTTTGTAATCGCTGATCTTCAATATTGAAAACCATGATCATTATCTTTAATATGGTGTTTCTAAGGTGGAATAAACTATACAGGGAAATCACCTGAGAAAGTACCTAGCACAGCTCTTGACACATGGTTTCTTGGTTTCTTTTATTTTTAAAAATTTTGTTCAACTTACCATATTTTTGACCAATATTGTGTCTCACATAGCTACTGCTCCTCTTTACAATAGATTGCTCAACACCAACAACTTACAATCTCAATAAAAATAGAGTACTTCACATATCAAAAAAGGAGGTTCCACTTTAGGGCAACTTAGAATTGGACAATGAAAGTTTAACTCTTTTTCAAGCAGTCATAATTTTCATAAGCAGTGATGTATAATATAAATGTTAATACATATAAAAAATGAAACTTCAGCTGGTAGACATGAAGAATATAAATTAGTTATGATTGATAATGTTCATCTGCTTTTTCTGAGATATGCTCCATTCTCCCATATGCCATATGACCCTATGGTAGGATACCAGGTATACACACACACACACACACACACACCCCCCATGTAAACAATATAAACAACTCTTTGCTCAGGGTGATATACAATACCTAGCACACTGCTGGCCTTCATAAATATTAACCAATAATAATTCACATGTTGCCTCACTTAAAAAGTACATACTACCTCATTTTAAAAGATCTTAGTTTTTCATCTGTGTTTGGGACCATATCCTGAATGTGTAGTGCTGTATTTTAATGATTTACTTTATGATGCCAGTTTAATAAATAAGTTACTTGCCCAGACTTCCAGTGTCACATCACAGAAGTGGTGAAACAGCAAGCTTTCCTATACAGCAGTCAGTGTAACAGGGGAAATTATACAGGTAGGAATCCCAGGAGAGCAGTATGTTATACTGCTACAGAAAACAAGTTTGCTGCTTCTTATTTTCCTCCTGATGTTGACCCCTACTGTTGGAAAATAGGTAGATAGCCCTGACCTCCTTCCTTCCCTCATTCCATGGTATCCAGCTTGGAAACACAAAAATTTAAAATGTGATCTCATTCTAATGAAAGAGATTATCGTGCTACATTTCAAACGGCTTTGTATCAGCCTTTAGTAGCCATAGGCGGCTCAGGCATACATTTTATCACAGGTGTTTCAAACTTTTTTTTTTTCTTTTATTGTAAGAACACGTTCATACCGGTGACACATCCCCATGTGCAATTCTTGGTTTGTTAGTTTACCTCATATATTCCCTCTCTCAAGAATGTATACTGTAACCCAAGTGAGTGACCAACTTAGTACCACCATTGCTCCCTGCTGAAGCTGGAGACTTATTTTCTTGAACTCCCTTTCCTGTCTGGTTCCGGGCTAGTTTGCCAAAAAGGGACACTTAAGGAAGATTGGGAAGGCAAGGAGGAAGCCATTATCCTTGGGAGATTGCCAGACGTGGCAACCTTGGAGACCACTCCACCAGCTCCCACTATGCAGGCCAAGAGTGGCCAGACACCACAAGGTCTTAGGTTTCACCGCATGCCCAGTTTTCCCCGCCCTTCCAGTGTTTTGAACTGAAATTATTGATGATTGCTTCTTGAAACCAGCATCTATAGAACATCCAGCTCCTGCCATACTTGTACAAACTTTAATTTTTAATTTCTGTATTAAATCTTTTATTCCTAGAATAGTGTCAGGGCCTATATTCCTGACTGAACTCAGACTGACCAAATCTAGAGAGATTGATATCATAGGTATGACCTTGTTTCTGCTCTGATTTATGGAAAAAAGTACATTACTCACAACCTGCAGCACTTCACTGTTAATAAGAACATTTAAGTTACACTGCACGATTGAATATGAAAAAGTTATGTATTGTGACACTGGTTAAGAAACGCTTGCTGTATTACTAATATTAGTACTGCGTCCGGAATTGGGGGGTTCTCGGTCTCACTGACTTCAAGAATGAAGCTGCAGACTCTCACAATAAGTGTTACAGTTCTTAAAGATGGTGTGTCCGCAGTTTATTCCTTCAGACGTTCAGATGTGTCTGGAGCTTCTTCCTTCTGGTAGCTTCCTGATCTTGCTGTCACGAGTGAAGCTGCAGCCCTTCCTGGTGAGTGTTACAGCTCTTAAGGGCCACATGTCTGGAGTCATTCATTCTTCCTAGTGGCTTCGTGGTCTCGCTGGCTTTAGGAAAAAAGCTGCACACCTTTGCAGCGAGTGTTACAGCTCACAAATGCAGCGAGAACCCACCGAGGGAAACAACAAAGCACCCATAATATGAAAGGGGACCCAACCAGATTGTCACTGCTGGCTCTGGCAGCCTGCTTTTTATTCCCTTATCTAGCCCCACCCACAGAGAGCTGATTGGTTCATTTTACAGAGAGCTGATTGGTCCGTTTTGACAGAGTGCTGATGGGTGTATTTACAAACCCTGAGCTAGACACAGAGTGCTGATTGGTGCACATACAATCCTCTGGCTAGATATAAAAGTTCTCCAAGTCCCCATCAGCTTCAGGAGCCCAGCTGGCTTCAGCCAGTGGATCCTGCACTGGGGCTGCAGGCAGAGCTGCCCACAAGTCCCTAGCGGCACCTGCACTCCTCAGCCCTTGGGCTGTGGATGGGTCCGGGCACCACGGAGCAGACGCGGCACCCGTTGGGGAGGCTCAGGCCGGGCGGGAGCGCACAGCAGGGGGAGGAGCTCAGACACGGCGGGCTGCAGGTCCTGAGTCCTACCCCGTGGAGAGGCAGCTAAGGCCCAGCGAGAATTTGAGTGCGGTGCCGGCAGGCACTGCTGAGGGACCTGGGGCAACCTCGGCAGCTGCTGGTCCGGGTGCTAAGCCCCTCACTGCCCTGGGCTGGTGGTGCTGGCCGGCCGCTCTGTGTGTGGGGCCAGCGGAGCCCACGCTGGCGCCTGCCTGAACTCACAGCGGCCTGCCAAAGCAGCCCCGGTTCCTGCCTGCGCCTCTCCCTCCACACCTCCCCACCTCCCCGCAAGCAGAGGGAGGAGGCTCCGGCCTCAGCCAGCCCAGAGAGGGGCTCCCACGGTGCCACCGCGAGGTGAAGGGCTCCTCAAGCGCCACCAGAGTGGACGCGGAGGCCGAGGACGCCCTGAGAGTGCGGACTGCTAGCACATTGTCACCTCTCAGTACCTCTCTGGTATTGCTGCTTAAATTCCCTGTAGTAAAACAACAGCATGGCTATAAGCCTTGTTGTTCACTTGAGCAATAATTACTCATATATGGGTAATTATGCATGAGTATTGTATATATCAATATTTAATATTTAATAAAAATATTTAATGATCAAACTTTAACACAGATACAAAATTACATGCCGGGGGGACACGCAGCACACTCCTTAGTTCTCTGCTTATTTATGGTAGCATTTCGTGAATCCTGAAGCCCTGCAGAGTGACCCACTTTCTCTCTTGTCTAGCCAGTTAAGAAAAAATTCCCTTCCTCACCCCACCCCCGTCATTATTTTGTATTAATTCTGCTTTTGTCAGAAATGTCCTGGATAAAAAAATGAATGTTGATTCTCTACCAAGCAGTGGAACAAATACGGGCTTTGAGTGAAAAAACCTGTGATTGAATTCACCTTTTACTAGATACTAAATACAAGATGCACTACTTAAACTCTCTGGCCTTCAATATGCTCACATATGAAATGAGAGAGAGAATTCCACATGTAAAAGTATATGACAAAGATCAAGTAACGTAAAGGCTTAGCAATGTTTCTACCGCACCATGGGGCTTCAACAAGTGTTAATTTACTGGGCAAGCCTGGACTGCTCTAAACTTCAGTTTCCTGAACTGTGAAAGGAGGTATTAATTACACTAACTCATGAAGATGATGTGAGATGAAATGAGGTTACACTTAGCACAGAGCCTGAAATAGAAGTTAGTTGATGGTTAATCAACCTGCTGCTGTTGCTAATCCCTGACAAGGGATATGCTTTGGGAGTTTCTCAAGACAACTCTCTCTCTCTTTTAACCAATCTCAAGGTTATTCAATAAATATTCAATGCCTTTCTAAAAATTGCATTGAATATCCAGAAAATCTTCCTTGGCCCTGACTCTGGAGTCACCCTTGCTACTCTACTAAGGCCTTAGTGTACATATTG
>NW_012115422.1:7450126-7472025 GCF_000951035.1 Colobus angolensis palliatus
CTGGGAGTTGGAGACTGGAGCTGTTCCTATTTGGCCATCTTGCTCCGCCCCCCTATTGTTGACTTTTTAATTCCAGCTCTGTTAAGGCTTTTTTAATTCACTAAACATCTGTGATCATGACTTTTATGTGTCCACTTGGCTGTTTATTCAGTCAAACACTAATCTAGTTATTGTTGTGAAGATATTTCTTTAGAGGTGACTAATAGCTACAGTAAATTGACTTTAAGTATAGGAAATTATCCTTGATAATCTGAGTTGGCCTCATTCAATCCATTGAAAGACCTTAAGAGCAAAACCGAGGCCTTCCAGAGAAAGAAGTAATCCCAACTATGAACTGCAGTGTCAGCTCCTGCCTGACAGTTTCCAGCCCACTGGCCTTCAGATTATATAGACTTGCCTAGCCAGTTTCTGGCAATAAATCTCTTCATATAACCCTGCTTCTACTAGGGTTTTCTTGTAGAACTCTGAACTAATGCAACATCCTAATGCCCATATTAATATAATTTGCCTTCCATCTCACTAATCGCAATCTATAGGAATACATAGTTTTGTCAATTATGACTTTGATGATTAGCCTTTAATAATATGTATCTCAAGACTAATAAAATAATGAAGACTGAGTAAATCATTGTTATCTTTTCTTTTGCCACTAAATTTGGCTTGTTTCACAAAATGTCCCACTACTCCTATTCCAGGCTAAGAAAAAAAATAGACGAGTTAAAATTGTAAGTTATTAGATGCTTAAGAAAATATGTGCTGTCATATTAACAAATATAAGCAATAAAATCAAGTGTTGTTCACAAAAGAAACCAAATTATGGGTGTTCAGATAAGAAGGAAAAAGATCAAGAAAGCTGCTGACATAGATTAAAAACAAATTTTCATCTCTTGAATATGTAGACCATTTTATGAAGCTACTTATAGTCATTACTATAAAAATGGTAATTTATAAAACCACATACTCTGAAAAATTTAAAGACAGGGATAAAAGCCAATAGTAAAATATTTTTCTTTTATTGGTCTCAAAACTCCTCACTTCGTGACTATGATGCTACAGCACTGACAGAATTGCTATTATTTAATGAGGTTAAATGTTTAATTAACTAATATTTGTGTTTTATTCTATTAGGAAAATTATTATTAAGTGCCTACCTGATACATCCTAGGAAGTACGAGTTCTCTAATCTTAGAATTCTTATTAATAATGACCCTATAGCCATAAAGAACAAGGATCTACAGATTTTAAGCTAGTTTCTTTTATTTTGTTTTGCCATTTGTGTTTACATGTCTGACTCTGACATCCTCCTTTTCTCCCTACATCTTACTTCTGTTTATATCCATCCTTGGGCTGTCTCTCTCTCTCTCTCTCTCTCTTTCTGCTATCTACTGTTTCTCCCTAAAATCCGTATGTTGAAACTAAATCCCCAGTGTGATGGTATTAGGCAGTTGGGCCTTTGGGAGATGATTACGTCATGAAGACAGAGGCCTCATGAATGGAACTAGCACCCTTCTACGAGAGATCCCAGATTTTTTCCTCACCCCTTCTACCATGTGAGAACACAGTGAAAAGATAAGTCATCTATGAACTAGGAAGTAAGTCTTCACCAGACAGTGAATCTGCCAACCCCTAGATCTTGGACTTCCTAGTCTTCAGAACTGTAAGAAATAAATTTCTGTTGTTTTCGAGCCACCTGGTCTATGGTATTTTTTGTTGTAGAAGTCTGAATGGTCTAAGACACTCCACTTTAATTTTTCTCTTCTGACTTCAATTTCCTTCTCTTCTTCCTCCTCCTGTTTTTCTATTATTATGTCACTGCCCTTTCAAAATGGTGTCACAAGCATCCTCATCATCTTCCAGTAAGAAGGTGATCAACCCAGAGTGAAGACTGATTTTATCACAACCAGCATTTCTCTCAGCACTCAGGACCATAGCTTGTACATATGCATCTGTTGGTTCTGCATGGGCCTTTGAGTAGGAAACGTTGTTTTCTTTTAGTTCTACCTAGCCTTGAAACACACTTCCTCTTTCAGGAGAATTCCATATTACCGTATCATTAAAGTTGTAAGCTCACAAACTTGGTTCACCAACTGGCCACAACTTCAAGGTTTTAGACTCCCAAAGGGATTTGCACATTGAGAGAGTTTAATTCTCTCATTGTGATGGGAAGACATGATAATAAGATTTACATTTGGCATACTAAGTAGTCATGCCTGTTGTTTGATTCTGGCTGTGTTCTCTTTACAGAGCTTGGTTCTCCAGACTTTCCATGAATTCTGTGATCTAGGCAAGATCTTTCTGATGTATTCCTTCTTTGTTCAACGTAATCATTATTGTTTCTGTTTCCTGCAATCAAGAACGCTGTCTAGCCAGCACATTTTAAAAGTGTCCATTATTTTGTGTGTTGTCTTGTTTCAGCTGAGGGATGTGGGACACGGATGGAGGGCAGGGACTGTGTCAGATAGTTGAAAGGCTTCTTTAGCTTTGGATATCCTGACACAGAGAACTGTATCACATGGATGCTCAATAAATGGTGACAACTTGATAACTGATTGAGATTCTGTGAACCTTGCCAGTGGTTTCTGCTAAAAGGATGATGGAAAAACATTACTAATACCACTTTGCCAGTGATTCCCTGAGATATGATGTGCAAGTTACTCTTTGTCCTTTTGAAGTAGGAAAAAGTCAGTCCTCAACATAGCTGAGAAGGATGTCAAATTAAAAAAGAATGAAAAACCTGTGAAGCACTTATAATACTTTGAAAGAAATTATTATAAAATAATGACAGATTCTCATGCTGTTAGTCATTCATTAAAAAGTTATAAGAATTATTCTTTCCATCATAAACTTAAGTGGCTAAGCCATAAAACTTAGAACATACAGAAAAGCATAAAATAGGAATAATTTGTAATCACAGGATTTGGAGTGTATGGTTAACATTTTATATAACCACTAAAATTTTTCTAAAGGCGACAATATTTCTTTGCTATTCTGATGAAGGTTTAAATGTTGCTTAAGTTCATAGTTTTTATTTATGCAGAAATTTACTTGATGTCTAAGTATTATTAATCTAGAAGCCAAACTACAACTGTTAGGGATGAGTAGATATTAGTCAACCTTCTTCAGTCAGTGCTTAGTGCTTTTGGAAAAGAGAATGGCAGGAAGACAAAGTTTTTGGAGATGGAGGAGTAAGTTTTGTCTTGGAGCATGAACATATTTCATTGTGGCTGAAGGTCAGTGTAGAGGCGAAGCAACAGGCAAGTGTTACATCACAAAGGGCTACAACATTTGACTTTTATCCTGAAATTAGTGGAGATTCTTAGAAGCATTGAAAGCAACAGAATGAGTTAATCATATGTTCTTTCCTGAAATCTCATTCATCAGCAATTTGAAAGAAGATTTGGGGATAGAAGGTTGAGCAAGACTATAAGCAAATTACTCCATTATAATAGTCTAGTAGCAATGCTATGACCATAAAAAAAAAAAAAAAAAAGCAGTGGCAGTGCCATGGAGAAAGAAAAAAGGCTACAGAATCACTGAGTGAATAAAACAAGAGAACTTGCTGATTATTTGGATTTGAAGGTATGGAGTGAGGAAGGCCACCTTACTAATGCCATATGTTTGGCTGCCCTGTCCTTAACTGATGAAACAAAAGGAAGCTGCATTAACATCCACTCTAAAATTCACTCCTTAGTCAAATCCTTGAATAATGAGGCTTGGAGGAAAAGGCGGTAGTTAAACTTACCCTCTCACCTAACTTGTTCTTCCCTGGTAATTTATAGATTCAATGCTATTCCCATCAAACTACCATTGACATCTCAGAATTAGAAAAAAAAACCTAATTTAAATTTCATATGGAATCAAAGAAGACCCTGTATAGCCACGACAATCCTAAGCAAAATGATCCAAGCTGGAGGCATCATGCTATTGGACTTCAAACTATACTACAAGGCTACAGTAACCAAAACAGCATGATACTGGTACCAAAACAGACAAAGAATTGGCAATAAAGTTCATTTCAGAGTCTTTTAACTTTAAGTGGAAATTCAAAAAAGAGATATGAAAAATGATAGAATATTATAAAACAATATATGAGCTAAAATAAAAATTTCTTATCACAAAACAATTACTTCCAGTAATTTAAGAGGGAGAATTTAAAAGTCTGAATCATTTTATTCCTGGCTAGGTGGAAAAAATCTGAGCACGCCACAATGATAGTGTTTAAAATAGAAAACATATTCAACATCTGTTTAACCTCAACTGAAGGAGATTTCTTTGAAAGTATTTTTTAATGCCTTTTAGGTTGCTTCATATTATTGAGGGGGTTCCATTTCTACTATATATAACTGCCTATTTAAAGTGCCTTATAACTTTACTTAGGGATTGAGCTATAGTTGAACATACAAGAAAAATCAATAGATGTAAAAACTTGGCTTAGTTTTCACTCCATTATAATGGAGTAATGCTAGATATTTTAGGTTAGTAGAGCAAACTATTTTTAGAAATTACTGAACCTTAAATAGATTCTAAATGAGCAGATACAAGATTTGATAATTTTTTAAAAATGAAAAAAGATTCACATTTACGGTTTTGTCATAATGTGAAAGCATTAGAAGAAACTTAGACTATCAACTCGGACAAAGAGCTTGTGTATGGCTATGGTCACCTTCAAGCAAGAGAAAGTGGGCAAGTCCAGGCAAGTGGGAGAAATAAAGACTGGAGCAGAACCCCCCAGCAAATTTCTGATTGCCATATTAAAGAAGGGAAAGGCACTCGTAGCCAGAAATAAATCTTCTGCTGTAGCTGCCTTGGGCTCAGTTGTCAATCAGGCTGGTCTCAATGAAATGAAATTCTGAAATGGCAAAGAAACATTATAGTAACTCTAAATGGTTTTTTTCCTTCTTTTATCTAGATGTGTCACATTAGAGTAGGTATCCAAGTACTGCCACAAAATCAACCTCAGCTGCTACCTAGATAATAACAGACCTTCTTCTACCGTGAAGATGAGGAGGAGGAAGAGGATATAACAGTGATTATAATGGCAACTAGTGCTTATTGAGGAATTACCATGTGCATGACACCTTGTTTAGCTCCTTTTTGTGTTATTTCAGTTATTCATAATATGATTATTTTCAAGTACATGTCAATATTTTATAAATGAGGAATTTGAATTTAGAGGTAATTACTAAATTGTCTAAGCTCATATATTGAGAGAAAAGCAGATTTAGGATTTGAATTTAGGATGACAAAGCCAAGAAATATCACTGAATTCAAGAGGTAGTACCTATTCTGAAGAATCAGTACAAATGAGAGGATGAAGAAAACCAAAACTGAGAAAATGTCTAACCCATGTTCTTTAGAAGACACTATGCTTATAAAGTTAAACAACAAATGAGAATAATCTAAAATCCAAAACGCCTGAATGCAGATTTTGAAAGAATAAAAACGTGGTTAAATAAAAGCACAGTAAATAAAATACACAATAAGGAAAATTAAATTAACATCAGCTTGAGAATTCTTACAATATTTAGAAAAAGAAGTAAGATAATGAGAGAAAAGAGACAATGAACAGATGAGGGAAATGTAACATACAAATAATAGAAATTCAAGGAGTAAATAACTGAGTAGATATTAAAAAATAATAATTTTTTTCAGAATAAATATTTGTGTCTTTGGGGCAAAAGAACTACATATAAGGAAAAGAAACACAGAGACCTGCATTCATATTTTTTTAAAGTTACAAATAGGAAAAGATTTCCTACAAAGAAAGAAAAACCAGTGTAGCCTAGTGGAAAGAAAGAGAGAGAGTTGGAGGTAAAGACCATGAAATAAAATCCAGAGGATGAAGGAAATGATTGTGACCCAACAATTCAATTTTATACTGTTAAATTTGCTGTTATGAACAAGGATAATTAAAAATTATTCTCATATATGGAATGGTTTAGACAATGCCACATATGTGACCTTCCTGAAAAAACAGTCTCTCAAATAATTAGTCTCCTAGACTAAGAATTTAATCAAAGCAGAAAATATAGAAACAGAGAAACAGGGTATTAAAAAGATTATTAGTAAACAACAAAACCAGTGGAACATAAAGAATTTTGATAACTATGTATGATGCATTTTTTATTAAGTAACAAATTTCCACAAACTTAGTAGCTTAAAACAACACAAATTTATCATCTTATAATTTTATAGGTCAGAAATCTGACATGGTTTCACTGGGCTAATATTAAGGTGTCAGCAAGCCTGTATTCCTTTTAGGGGGCTCTAAGGAATAATTCATTTCCTTGCCTTTTTCAGCTTCCAGAGTCTGTCAACATTCTTTAGCTCAGTCTCCAGCTTCCTTGTTCAGAGCCAGCAGTGTTGCATTTCTCTGCCCATATTTCTATAATCACATCTCCCTCTAATTCCTCTTTTCTGCTTCCCTCATTTTTGAGGACACTTCAATAGGACTGGGCTCAATATTCATTGGATAATACAGGATGATTTCCCTGTTTGGATGTCCTTAACTTCATCACGTCTAAAAAGTTTATTTTGCCATAGAAGGTAATATAATCACAGGTGCCAGTAATTAGAACATGTACACCATTGGTGATGGTGGAAAGGGAGCATTTTATGCTTGTCACATATGCTAATAACATAAGCATTAAATCTATTCTTACACTAGATAATTATATAAATTAATATTTTAACAGGTTTTCTATGATTTCAGGGTTGTTAGTTTTTCTCAAATATTTCCTTTAATTATAGCCTTAAAAGTTTCTGTTCTTAATTTGGCAAGCTGACTTTTGTAAGTTCCTATATTTAGCCTGACACTGATTACAGTATCTTCTTCTGAGTTGGGATGAGAATCAGACAGTCCTATGGGAAGGCATTATATAATATTATAGTCCTATGGGAAGCCTAGAGATAGAAATAAAAAACTCCTATCATTACATTCTTTACTCTGCTCTTAGCTGGGTTCTGTGAAAGAAGAAATAAAAGACTTTGCATACTTTTAGAAAGACTAAAGGAATTTCAGGAGAGCCTAAATTTGGATATGAAAGGGGTAGATACAAACTAATATATAAAATACAAACTAAAAGTTACAAGATTATTCTTACATTTTTTCACTTAGTTTGATTTGGTCTACATTTAAAGAATTAAACCATGACTTTTAGTATTATCTTTAAAGTCATAGAAAAAAGTATGCATATAAAATATATTCCTATATACATATTTATATGTGTGTATATTATATACATATATATAAGATATCAGGGAAGAAATAAGGTGTCAGCTCAGAAGCTGTTACTTAAAGCAGTTTTTCTTCACATGCTATTGCTCAAAGGATGGAACTAAGAGGAATATAAATATAAGTTATGCTTGAAAAATTGCTTTGGCTAAAACCCTGAATTCTTTTTAACTGATGAGGGAGAAAGGGGATTACAGTAGATACTTCCAATCTTGTTTTTTAAAAATAGTGTTAATGTCTGCCTATTAAAGGAGATTATTATTTATAACCTAAACCTGTTGATATTTTTGTTGGACATTGAATTGAAAATTCACAGACAAGCCATTCCTTCCAGTTGTCTGAAAAGCAAATGGAAATAAATTGGTGTGAAGAGTTTTAGGCAGGAAAGAGAGCTCTGCTTGCTTATTCCCTTTCAATATGGCATATATAGAAAAAATTTGTGACATTATTTCTAACTTGGAAATTTTGATCAGATTATACCCAAGTGTCTGCATTTTAAAGAAGTATTTATATAGAGAAAATACTGGCAGGGTTTTTAAACTATTACATATATTTTAATAAAGTATATAATGAACTATTAAATTTGAAGCCACATTTTAAGTGACATGTATGAACTCCCAGGTAGTAGTGATAGAGGTGAGGGAAAACATATCATTAGAAAATGACTGAATGAATGGGGAAAAGTTTCACTTGGAGAAAGTAAATCTAGGAATAATGTAGACTTATTCTGTGTTGCCCTCCTGGTTATGTATCTCCTAATTGCCACTTCAGACCCACTCTCCACAGTTCTAGACCTGAGGGCTTACAACTCCTAATTTTCTATACCCTGTAATTTCTAGCCCAAGGATCAGCAAACTTTTTCTGTAACAGGCCAGAGAGTAAATATTTGGGCTTTAGGCCATACAATATCCATTGCAAATGTTCAACTCAGCCATATTAGTACAAAATCAGTTATAAGAAAACTTTATATATAAAAATAGGCTGTGGATCTGTTCTAGATTCCAAACTATAGTTTCCTGTGGACAAGTGAGTCTGGAGTCTGTATTTTATAGACAACTAGTCTTGAGATACAAGAAGAGCTTAGAATATGATCGTGTGAGGGCTGGGAGTAAATGCCATCATCAGTGGTACAATTATAGAGCTCCCTTTTAAGCTGTGATTATTAAAACTATGAAAAGACTCAGTTATCCAAAAAACTAACAATCATTCTGCCGAATTATTTTTATTAAAAATCCTCTAAAAAATAAACTCATAGGAAAATAGCACATTTTTAAAAAGTTGGTGATTTCACAAGACAGTCAATCTTAGATCAGAGATATTTGATTTTACCTGAGAACAATTAATTATATGGGAGAGACTGCTCCGTGTTCAACAAAATCTGGTTGTTAATATTTCTAGGCACATAGTTAAACTCCATATTCCTGTTTCTCTTGTTTATGTAACTGAATTTTAGCCTATGGAATATAAATGGAAGTAATGTACATCAATTTCAGACGTTCATTTAAAAATACAGTGTAATTCTCCACTTTATCTTAACCTCCTAGCTGAATGGATAGGAGCCTGAGGTCCTAGCAAGCAGACTGCTCCAATATGAGAAGTTGTGGGGTTAACTGCCTGAGTCCCTGACCACACACAGCTTGTCATTGACCAAAACACTGATAGGGACTTTATATAAATGAGCAATAAAGTTCTATTGTGTTAAGCCACTGAGAGAGCTCTTTACTCTAATAAATATTCACAGTTACTGAATTTTTAGGACTCAGTGAAGATAGTGATCAATATATTTGATGGTTTATAAAATTGCTTTTTAAAATATTAAAATTTTTTCCAGACCTCAGAAAAAAAAGAAAAAAGAATAAAGGAAGAAGAGTAAGATAACAGAGAAAAGCACAAGAGAATTGGCAAACTAATAGACAAATGATAAACATAAAGACAGAACCAAGGTGGCCAACTACAATATTCGAAGATCCCTGAGCTAAAGGGAGACCAAGTTACCAGTTCAAAATTTCTACCAAAACTCAGACAAAAGTTATAAAAGATTATTATACATGTAAGAGCATGGATTTTTCTAAGAAGAACTCTTTGAAACAATTATAGTTATTTTTTAATTCCACAAAAATCTGGGGAGAATTAAATTAGGTGGTCATCAAACGAAAATAAATTAGGTGGTCATCAAAGTAAATATTAGCGTTCTCATCTAAAATACTGCATGCCAGAAGAAAATAGAGCATTTTCTGTAGGATACTTAAGCAAAACAGTTAAAACCCATGAAGCTTCTGCCTGATCCAATTGTCAGAGCAATGGAAAGATTTTCTCAAGTTTGGCATGACTCAGAAAACATACTCCTCAAAAGCCCACCAAGAAAATTATGCATAAAAAGTTGATCTAGCTAATCGGGAAAATAAAAAATATAAAGATTCTAAGTATAGAAAGACATATTATAATAGGCATGACAATGAGCTTTATGAACAATAAAACTGTATAATGTGTAAACAAGAGCTGTGGACACTATTATTTCATACAGTACAAGTGCAGAAACCATGGCAGAGCAAGAACTTGCTGTCTGAGAACAAGGTTTGTAGTGAGCTGACAGCCTTCAGATAGCAGTGCCTTCAAGATCTTTCTCCGCATTCAAGGGAAGGTCATACACTTCCTGGGCATACCTCAGCCAGTGACCCAGAACAAGAGGAATACTGGGATTTGGCCATTTCTACCCAATGCAGGACTCTTTTAAAAGCAATCTTTGGGAGCTCCTGGTGGAGTCAGCTGAAATTTTGTGAGATCTGAATCGCAGTCAGAGGCTCTCCTTGATCAATCTTCCTTCACCTTTCTTTTCTTTCTTCCTTCACCTTTCTTGTCATAGCTGTCAGATATGCATTATGTTCTGGAGATTCTCTCAGATTAATATTATTTCCTTTCCTATTTATAGACAACCCCCTCTCAACCTCTAACACTCATAAATGTATCTCAGCCTCAGTTTGAGGAATCAACTGACAAAACAACAATTAAAAATAATTATTTAAAGAAAATATATTTAACTGGCACAAAATAGGCACACTGACCAATGGAACAGAATAGAGAGCTAAACCCACTCATATGTGGTCAACTGATCTTTGATAAGAGTGCCAACAATACACACTGGGAAAGAAAATCCCCTTCAGCAAATACTGCTGGGAAAATTAGATATCCACATGCAGAAGAATAAAATTGAACTTCTTTCTTATACCATATACAAAAATTAACACAAAATAAATTAAAGATTTTAACATAAGATCTGCAACCATAAAACTTCCAGGATAAAACATACGGGAAAGCTTCTTGGCATTGGTCTCAGCAGTGATTTCATGAATGTGACACCAAAAGCGTGGGCAACCAAAACATAAATAGATAAGTGGGACTATATCAAACTAAAATGCTTCTGTATAGCCAAGGAAATAATGAAAAGTGAAAAGTTGGCCTACAAAATGATATAAAATGTTTACAAGTCATATGTCTAATAAGAGCTTAACTTCCAAAATACATAAGGAACTCCTAAAACTTACTAACAAAAAAGCAAATAACTTGATTTAAAAATGGGCAAAGAACTTGAATAAACAAGGCATATACATAGAATGGAATACCATTTAACCTTAAAAAAGAAGGAAATCCTGTCATTTGCAACAATATGGATAGACCTGGAAGACATTATGCTAAATGAAATGAGTCAGCTGCAGGACAAAAGCTTCATGATTCCTCTTATATGAGGCATCAAAAATAGTCAAACTTATGGAAGTAGACAACAGAATGGTAGTTCCCAGGAGATGAAGGAGGTGCACTTGGGGAGGTGCTCAATGCATACAAAGTTATAACTTATACAAGATGAATTAGTTCCAGAGATCTGTTGTACAATAGACCTCATAAAGTCAAAAATAAGATATTGTGTATTTAAAATTTTAAGAGGGCAGATTTCATGTTAAGTGTTATTAAAAAAAAGAGACACATGGATATATTTATTACTTTCATTGTGATTATGGTAACATGAGTGTGTATATATATGTCCAAACTCCCCAAATTATATACATCAATTATTGTATTTTTTGTATACCAGTTATACCTCAATAAAGCTGGAAAAAATAAAGATATTTTGAAGATACTGTATAAAATTATTATTTTAAAATACCCAAATCTGAGGGTTGATTGAGGAAAGGGGAAAAATAAATGCAAACAAAAATCTCTTCCTTTTCATAGGCTATGGGAAGTAGAATGGATACTTTAATTTTCTTGATTATTTATGCATGGACATCAAAACATATTTCTAGGTAGTAGGACATGACAAGATGGCTGACTAGAAACAGCTGCAGTTGGAAGGTCCTGCCAAAAAGAACGAAAACAGTGAGTGAGTTCTGCACTGGCAGCTGAGGTATTCAGGTTTTCTCACTGGGACTGACTAGGCGGGTGGCGTGACCCACAGAGAGCGAGGAAAAGTAGGGTGGTGCAAAGGCCCACCTGGGAGCCACAGGGGGAAAGGGGATCTCCCACCCCTAGCCAAGGGAGGTGGTCAGTGATTGTGCTACCCGCCCCAGGAAACCACGTTTTTTCCACAAATCTGTGCATAATGTGGATCAGGAGATCCCCCTAGTGAGCTCATGCCACCAGGTCTTGGGTCCCAAGCACAGAGCTATGCAAACTCTCAGCAGCCATTTGGCTGGAGACTATCTAAAACTACCAAGTTCACTGTGTCTGCCTGCTGCCTAAGATGACTGAGCTCCTAGTGGGGAGAGGCAGCAGCCACCACAGCAGCTCCAGTATGCCATTTTTCCCCTGCCGGTGCCGTGGAGACCAGGCAATATTGACCCAGGAGGAATTCTCCACAGTGCAACACAGTGGCTGTGGCAGATCATGGCCAGACTGCCTTTTTAGGCCAGACCCTGACCCATGCCTCCTCACTGGGTGGGGTCTGCCGGCGGGAATTTCAGCAACTCCAGCAAGGGCTTTATGGACAGAACTCTGATCTTTCTGGGACAAAGTCTGCAGTGGGAGGAGCATTGAGTCTTTGCAGATCAGCTGACTTAGTCTTTCCCTCTGCTGGCTCTGAGGAATCCAGGCAGTCTGGATAAGCGAAATTTCCCCCAATGCAGTGCACCCCCTCCAACGGGCAGCCAGAGTGCTTCGTTAAGTGGGTCCTGGATCCCCTGCCTCCTGACTGGGTGAGAGCCCCCATCAAAAGGGATAGACACCTTATACAGAAGTGTTCCTTTTGGCATCAGGTCAGTGCCACTCTGGGTCAGAGATCCCAGAGGAAGGAGCAGGCTGCCATCTTTGCTGTTCTGTAGCCTCCACTAGTAACACCTCTAGATGCAGAAGGGACAGGGTCTGAACTGGATCGCCAGCAAAGCACAGCAGTCCTGTGAAAGAGGGTCCTGATTGTTAAAAGAAACAAACAAACAGAAAGCAACAACAACAACAGCATCAACAAAAAGTCCTCACAAGAACCCCATCCAGAAGTCAGCAGCCCCAAAATCTAAGCTAGGTAAACTCACAAAGATGAGAAAGAATCAATGAAAAAACACTGAAAACTCAAAAAGTCACAGTGCCTCTTCTCCTCCAAATGATCACAACACCTCTCCAGCAAGGGCACAGAACTGGGCAGAGGCTGAGATGGATGAATTCACAGAAGTAGGCTTGAGAAACTGGGTCATAATGAACGTCATTGAACTACAGGAGCATGTTCTAACCCAAAGCAACAAAGCTAAGAACCATGATAAAACATTACAGGAGCTGTTAACCAAAATAATCAGGTGAGAGAGGAACATAAATGACCTGATGGAGGTGAAAAACACAACATGTGAACTTCACAATGCAACCGCAAGTATCAATAGCTGAATAGACCAAGTGGAGGAAAGAATTTCAGAGCTTGAAGACTATCTTGCTGAAATAAGACCGACAGACAAGGTCAGACAAAAAAGAATGAAAAGATATGAACAAAACCTCCAAGAACTATGGGATTATGTAAAAAGATTGAAGTTACAACTGATTGGGGTACCAGAAAGAGATGGAGAGAATGAAACCAAGTTGGAAAACACACTTCAGGACATCATCCAGGAGAACTTCCCCAACCTAGCAAGACAGGCCAACATTCAAATTCAGGAAATCCAGAGAATCCCAGTAAGATACTCCATGAGAAGATCAACTCCAAGACACATAATCTTCAGATTCTCAAAGGTCAAAATGAAGGAAAAAAACTGTTAAGGGCAGCCAGAGAGAAAGGCCAGGTCACCTACAAAGGGAAGCTCATCAGATTAATGGCAGATCTCTCAGAAGAAACCCTACAAGCTGGAAGAGATTTGGGGCCAATATTTAACATTCTTAAAGAAAATAACTTCCAACCCAGAATTTTATATCTAGCCAAGCAAATTTCGTATCTAGTACCATAAACAAAGAAGAAATAAAATCCTTTTCTGACAAGCAAATGAGGGAATTTGTCACCAGCAGGCCCATCTTGCAAGAACTCCTGAATGAAGCACTAAATATGGAAAGGAAAAAACTGGTACCAGCCACTGCAAAAACACACTGAAATACAAAGACCAATGACACTATAAAGAAATTGCATCAACTAGTATGCAAAATAACCTATTAGCATCATGATAACAGGATCAAATTTGCACATAACAATATTAACCTTAAATAAAAATGGGCTAAATGCACCAAGTAAAAGACAGACTGGCAGATTGGAGAAAAAGACAGACTGGCAGATTGGAGAGAGTCAAGGCCCATCAGTGTGCTGTATTAAAGAGACCCATCTCATGTGCAAAGACACACATAGACTCAAAATAAAGGGATGAAGCAAAATTTACCAAGCAAATGGAAAGCAGAAATAAGAAGGGGATGGAATCCCAGTCTCTGACGAAACAGACTTTAAACCAACAAAGATCAAAAAAGACAAAGAAGGGAATTACATAATGGGAAAGAGATCAATAAGAAGAGTTAACTATCCTAAATGTATATGCACCCAATACAGGAGCACCCAGATTCATGAAGCAAGTTATTAGAGACCTACAAAGAGACCTACAAAGAAACTTAGACTCCCACACAATGATAGTGGGAGACTTTTCTGTCATCGAGACAGAAAATTAACAAGGATATTCAGGGCCTGAAATCAGCTCTGGAACAAGTGGACCTGATAGAATATTTTTACACTCTACCCATCTGACAAAGTTCTAATATCCAGAATCCATAAGGAATTTAAGCAAATTTACATGAGAAAAAAACGAACAGCCCCATTAAACAGTGGGCAAAGGACATGAACAGACATTTCTGAAAAGAAGACATTTATGTGGCCAACAAACATATGAAAAAAAGCTCAACATCACTCGCCATTAGAGAAATGCAAATCAAAACCACAATGAGATACCATCTTAGACCAGTCAGAATGATGATTACAAAAAGTCAAGAAGCAACAGATGCTGATGAGGCTGTGGAGAAACAGAAACACTTTTTACACTGTTGGTGGGAATATAAATTAGTTCAACCATGTGGAAGACAGTGAGGCAACTCCTCAAAGATCTACAGCCAGAAATGCCATCTGACCCAGCAATCCCACTACTAGGTATATACCCAAAGGAATATAAATCATTCTACTATAAAGATACATGCATGTGTATGTTTACTGCAGCACTATTCACAATAGCAAAGACATGGAATCAACAAAAATGCCCATCAATGATAGACTGGATAAAGAAAATGTGGTACATATGTACCATGGAATACTATGCAGCCATAAAAGGAATGAGATCATATCCTTTGCAGGGAGATGGATGGAGCTTTAAGCTGTTATCCTCAGCAAACTAGCACAGGAGCAGAAAACCAAACGCTGCATGTTCTCACATAAAAATGGGAGCTGAACAATTAGAACACATGGACACAGGAAGAGGAACAACACACACAGGGGCCCTTTCAGGAGCAGGAGGAGAGAAAATATCAGGATAAATATCTAATGTATGTGGGGCTTAATAAACTAGGTGATGGGTTGATAGATGCAGCAAACCATCATGGCACATGCTTACCCATGTAATAAATCTGCATGTCCTGCACATGTATCTTGAAACCTAGAATGAAATAAAATTAAATAAAAACTTATTTCTAAAATTGAATCTAAGCACTAAATGGACAAAACTGAAGGGGTGATTTCACAATCACTAAAAAGGTTGCATATACAGCAAAGGAGAGAATAAACTTCAGTCTCTCCAAAACATGAGAAAAGACATACATCTTAATATGACTAGAGTAAGCTAATGTTTATCACTTTAATGTGAATAGATTATTCTCCTCTACTTACAAAAACATAATCATCATATTAGACCAAAAGGAGAATTGAAATATTGCTCTTTATTAAAGATGTTCTAGAAATTAACACAAAGTTATTGTTTAAATGTGATGAATAAGCAGAAATATAAAATAAACACAAAGAAGGCATGTGTTAATAATGTTAGTACTGAAAAAGTTAGAATTCAGTGGGAAAAGCTTTCCATGGGTCAAAGAAAAATGTTTGTTATTCAAACAGGTTAACTGTGAGTTCACATTTATGTTCCCCTGACAAGAGTACTGATAAATATTTAAAGCTTCACGAGTAAAACAACAACAACAAAAAGTTCTCTGAGTCGTTGGCAGATCAAATGGATAAAAAGTAAAACATTAAATCAAGGAATTGAATAATAAAATTAATAATATTTATTTCATACATTTATCTACCTTTTTAATAGTATATGTAAATTATTGTACTATAAATGCCATGGAAAGTTTACAAAATATAATTTGAACTAGACCCAAAGAGAATCTAAAAATATAATGTACAAATCAATATAGAATACACTCTGATCAGGTGGGTGGTGAGCGTGAGAATTAACCTCACAGAAATCCAGGCATAGGGCACATAACTGAATGAGGTCTGGGATGCTATACTTTGAAATCTATCACCTCATTTGCACCAAGGTCGTGCATCCCACAAGCCCTTCTAAAACAAAGGCTGAGTGTAGTTGTTATAGTTAGGAAGATTTATGCCTGGGAGATTGAGGACTACATTTTCAACTAACTGACTCCAGGACTCCTCAAAAGTACTGTCAAAACTTCAAAACTGCACAGTAGTAGTCTAGGATACTTCGCCAACACTTCCCACCCTCTCTCACTCAGGGTCAGCATTGCATTGCTGTATGGTAGCCCTCCCAGCTTCGCCCAGTTTCCTTCCTGTTTCCCTTCACACAAGCATGTCTTCTAATTAAATTTTTGTACATTAATCCTGTCTTGGCATCCTGTTCTTACATATCTCAGCCTAATACAAAATGTAATAAGATTAGAATTAATGCCAATAGCATACACAGAAACAGCAAATAGGTGAATATTAAAACTAATTGCTAAATAATTTTTTTAATCAAAAGAGAAAACTGAAAGTACAATTATATACTTACAAACAATACCATGTGATGAAACTTATAATCAAAGTTGTGTTTAGAAAAACATTTATAGCTTAAATGCTTCTATTAACCAATTAAAAATGAAAATAAACCTACCAAAACTGAGAATTCAAGAACATAGAAAAAATAAACACGCCTAAGCACAGTAGGTTGAAGGAATTAATAGGGATTAAAGCAGACGTCAATAGAACAGAAAACAAAAATACTGTATGTGATAATTATTTTCTTACCAGAGGTGGCTTTTCTCCTCAATTAGTTTTAAAAATAAGAAAATATGTGTAGCAAGTTGGAAGGAAAAAATGCTGAGTAGTCATAGATAAATAAGATATATAAAAATAATAAATTATAATTGAATATTATATGGCGCATGATGTTGAAAAACATAATCAGGATTAAACGTATAATTTTAAGAGATTTACATTTAACCTAAACTTGCTGAAGATGACATAATAAAGCTAAGTAGATCAATTTAAAAATTAACAAGTTATCCCACTCATCTTCAAAGAGACTGGCTCAAAGTTTGAGTTGTGTTCTTTGTTTTATTTTATTTTTATTGAGCAATAATAATTGTATGTATTTTTATGGCATATAATGTGATGCTTCAATGCATGCATATATCGTGGAATGAGCAAATTAGGCTAATTAACATATCCATGTCATAGGTGAGTTATTTCAAACTTTTTGGTAACATAACTTATATTTTATTTACAAATGTCTAGAGTACATACAAAGCAGGAAAGATTATCAATGTATTCAATACATATTTATAGGCATGATAATAAACCATGACTATAGGGGAAGGGAAGGGAGGATCAATCCATATCACTTATAAATATTGAGGCAAAAATTGTAGAATAGGTTTGGCAAATCGGATCAGAGAAGTCAATTTAGAAGAGGTGGTATCAAGAATGAACTAAAGAGTAGGATTTTCACCAGCAGAGCAAGGCACTAGAAACAAGGAAAAGTTAAGTGAGCAGCAGAGGCATAGCACAAAAGACCCACCTAGGTAAAATGACCATGCCTCCCAGTTTCCCTGGCCAGTGCTTGCTTATACTACTTTCCAGTATAACTATTAGTAGCATCCTTTTCCACTCACAAAGGTATCCTGGGTCTGGGCACAGTGGCTCACAGCCTTTAATCCCAGCACTTCGGGGAAGAAGCAGGCAGATCCTGGGCAACATGGCAAAATCCCATCTCTATAAAAAATACAAAAATTAGCTGGGCGTGGTGGTTCCCACTTGTATTCCCAGCTACTCAGGAGGCTGAGGCAGGTGAATCCCTTGAGCCCAGGAGGCAGAGGCTGCAGTGAGCCTAGATTGCACCACTGTACTCCAGCCTGGGCAACAGTGGGAGATCTTGTGAAAAAAAAGTATTCTAGGGTCTCCCTGACTACTTAAGATGCTGAAAGCTGGAAAGAGCATTGCTTTTATTCTAACAACTACAATACAAAAACCTGAATGAACTACACAATTGTAATTATTTGAACCACAGACTGAAAGTCTCAGGGCAACCAAGTAGCCTAAAATCTAATAAAAGAGTTGCATCTTCAAAGAAAAATGAGACACAAGCCCATCACAAGCACAGAGCATGGAAGGAAGAGTTGCCATTACAAACAGATAAAAAATTAACTGAAATTGTTAATGAATTGATAAAGGCTGGTTGTGGGTGGGCGCAAAACCATATAATCCATGAAGCCATAAACACAAGGGGGATTTGCACCCAATCATCCTTTTTTCCACAGAACGCAACTAGTGTTGATGAGAAACTCTGATGCCAGGGCAGGAAAACAATAAAAATCTAACTTTATTTTATGACTTGGAGGAGGGGAGAGGCCACCACTGCAGGAAAGGCACAAAGCCCTGGCAGAACCATCTTTTCCTGAGAGTTTTAAGCCTTTGAGGAAAGAGCAGTAAGCCCTGTCAACCTCAGGGCACAAATTAAGATCCATTACAGCTGGAGAAAAAGAAAAAAAAAACTTTTATTTTTAAGGAAACAGGAAACCATGCTCAACCCTATCACTGGAGCAGCAAGAAAGTCCCACACAAGAACTACCAAAAATATAAGATAGGGTTTGCCTGCCAGGGAGGTGAGCAGCAGGATGACTGCCAAAGCTCCATCCCTAAGGCCCAGGGACACAAGGCCAGCCTAAGAATGAGGCTAGAGCAGGACAATAAAGAAACTCCTTTCCACTTCTATAATAAGGTTAGAAAGTCCCAATTCACAAGCTACAAATGTCTATCTCTGTGAGAGAGATAAGAGGATTGACACCCACTATGAGGTGCAGGCACAAAGGGAAGGCTGAAAGCCAAGGGTGGAGTAGAAACATTCAGCAAAACGCTCTGGCAACCCAGCTCCTGTGATAAACACAAGATAACCCTCCAGGATTTAAACTCTGTGACACACTCAAGGAAACAATAGGAACAACAAAACTCATACCAGCTCAGATATGGAGTAGACTGAGTCAACTGCATGCACTATTGGTCTAGCAAAGAGGCATGCCTATTTTCAGGCACATATATTATTTCTCCCTGTTACTGGAGCTATTCACAATGAGTGGCATTCAATAGAAGAAATAGAAGGCTCACAAACAAGTAAGAAAAAAGAACCCACTGGAAAGAGATAAAGCAATTAACAGACACAGACTTAGAAATGGCCCAAACATTGGAACTATTGGACAGGAACTTTTAAATACTTATTATTAATAAATTACAATTTCTCAAGGAAAACATGGTCAACAGCCATGAACAGATGTGGACTTTTGCAGAGAAATGAAAACTATTAAAAAGAGTCAAATAGAAATGCTAAAAACTATCTATCAAAAATGAAAGTGAAATAGTTTTTGAAACAAAAGAATACATACATACAAATATACATATATACATATGTAAAAGAATTTAATATCAGCAGACCTGCACCACAGGAAATATTTCAAAAAACAATCAAACAGAAAACAAACAAGTCTTTAGGCAAAAGAACATGATACTAGACAGAAATTTGAATCTATACCCACACAGGCAAATGAAAAACTCTAGGAATAGTTAAAATGAAAGTAAATTTAAAAGACACTTTTTTATTTTTAACCACTCTAAATCACTTTTCTTTAAACATTCAGTAATGCACTAAAGTATCATTGAATGCCTAAAAAGCACTGGTAGAAATGCATTTGGGGTTTATATCATATGTAAATATAAAATGGATAACATCAATCAATAGCACGAAAGATGAGCGGGAAGATTGTCAGTATGCTGTTTTGTAAATTGCAATCTAAATGAAGCAGTATGATGCTATTTGAAAGTATATTGTTATTAATTAATGATGTGCATTGAAAACCCTATAGCAGCCACTACATTTTAAAAAGATATATATAATGAGCTAATCATGAAATACAATAGAATTATGTAAATTACTCAATCATAACTAGACAGAAAGGAGACAAAAGGAACAAAGAACAGATGGAACAAATAGAAAACAAATAGCAAGAAAGCAGATTTTAATTTAACTGTGTATTTATAACTTATAAAAGTATTTAAATGCATTTGTATCAGTCAGGGCTCTCCAGAGGGACAGAATCAATAGCATATACAAGAAAGATAATTTATTAAGAGAAATTTACTCATGGTCACAAAGGTACAGTTCTAGCACAGGCCATCTGCAAGTTGGAGGACCAGAGAGGCCAGTAGTGTGGCTCCCAGGGAAGCTGGTAGCATGGCTTAGTCAAAAGCCTTAGAACCAGGGAAGTCTGAGAGCCTCCAGGAGGTTGCTGTTGCAAGTCACAGAATCCAGAGGCTGAAAGAATCTGGAGTCTTTTGTCCAAGGTCAGGAGGAGAGGAAGGTATTCTACTCAGACAGGGAGAGAGAAGCTAGAGAATACTGGGTATCCCCTTTCTTTGGTCTGTTGTCCTCCAGCCAACTGGATGATGTCTGCTTACACCGAGGGTGAGTCTTCCTGTCTCAGTCCACTGACTCACGGGTCCATCTCCTCTAGAAGAATCCTTCCAGACACACACAGAAATAATTCTTCTACCAGCCATCTAGATATTTCTCAATTTAGTCAAGTGAAGAGTTAATAATAGCTATCATAGCACTAATGAAAAGACAGGGATGGTCAGATTGGCTAACAAGCAATTTATTCTGTCCAGATGAAACCCCTTTAAATATAAAGACAAGTATAGATTCAAAATAAAATGATGTAAAAAGATATACTATACCAAAACTAATTAGAGGAAAGCTGAAGTGACTACATTCATATCAGACAAAATAGACTTCAGATCAAAGAATACTACCAGGAAAAAAAAAAAAAGAAGGAATGTTATAAGGCTGTGGCTCAGGAGAGGAGCTGACTACAAAGGAGACTGAAATAATTTTGGTAGAGTGAGACTATTACATATCTTGACTCCTGTGGCAATTACACAACCATACACATTCGTCAAATGCATAGATCTATACACTGAAAATGGTGAATCTTGCTGTAAGTAAATTATACCTCAATGAACTGACCTTAAAAACATCACTCTATATAGAAGTGAAACAAGTAAAGAATACATTTATTTTCCCAAATGTCTATTCAATGTTTGCTAGGTAAATAACACTGTTTGAAGGCAATCTTGAGATCCCTTTTTCTTTTCATTCACTTTTAAATATAATCTGAGTGCATGCACATAATGATTTTTTCCTTTAAACTTTTTCATTGACATAAAATTCTACCTTAAAGATTTAATTAAAGGATTTTGTTTTACGACAAGGTCTCACTCTGTCACCTAAACTGGAGCGCAATGGTGCGATTGCTACCCACTGCAACCTCAACTTCCCAGGGCTCACACAACCCTTCTACCTCAGCCTCCCAAGTAACTGGAACTACAGGTGCGTGCCACCATGCCTGTCAATTTTAGTTTTTAGTTTATTTATTTATTTATTTATTTTGTAGAGATGGGGTTTTGCCCTGTTGCTCACAGTGGTCTCAAACTCCTGAGCTGTCCTGACCTGCAGGACAGTCGAACGGACCCTGGAAGAGGGAGTGGGAATGGAGGAGACAAGAAAACACGAGAAATGGAGACAAGACAAATAGCCTGATCAAGTCTCGTTTAATGGTGGCAGTGCAATGCCTTATATAGGCTGGCAGGGGAAGAGGTTGGGCCAGGGTGGTGACGGGGGGCTGGGTTTTCTCAAATTACAATTGCGCATGCGCCGTTAATTGGTATTTTTCCCGGGCACGGAATTGC
>NW_012115423.1:0-2365 GCF_000951035.1 Colobus angolensis palliatus
TATTCTATAGTTTAAGGAAAAATTCTTCCCTTTGGAAAATACTGTGTCCTTTCATATAACTGAAAAAAATTGAAGGAGTAATTTTATATCTAATTTGTTGAATTTATTTATCTTCTGGCTATAATTATTATAAACTTAATATTTTCCTGTTAGAAAAAAATTTATACAGCTCCACAAATATTTGCCATGCATTTATTTTCTTGGTGTATGACTCTGCTAGGAGACATGGGGCATTTAAATATATTTGTATTTTGTCCACATCTTCAAGAAACTAACATAAGTTTAACAATTAAAGGCTGGGTGCAACGGCTTGCACATGTAATTCCAGCACTTTGAAAGGCTGAGGCAGGTGGATTGCTTGAGTCCAGGAGTTTGAGATGAGCCTGGGCAACGTGGTGAAATTCCATCTCTACCACAAAATAGAAATTACCTGGGTGTGGTGGCTTGCACCTGTTATCCCAGCACTTTGGGAGTTCGAGGCAAGTGCATTACTTGAGTCCAAGAGTTCGAGACCAGCCTGAGCAACTTGGTGAAACCCCATCTCTACCAAAAAAAAAAAAAATACAGAAATTAGCTGGATATGGTGGCATGCACCTGTTATCCCAGCTATTTATGGGGTTGAGGTGGGAGGATCACTTGATCCCGGGAGGGGGAGATTACAGTGATTTGTGACCATGCCACTGCACTCCAGCCTGGGTGACAGAGCTTGACCCTGTCTCAACAAAGAAGAAACTGAGGCAATAATAAGTGAAATAAATAATGTGGCATAAAATTATGAATGCTCTGGAAATGAGATTTAAATACACAGAATGTAAGATAAAATCACCATGCTTTAGGAGGTCTGGCAGTGTGGATAAAGCAAGTAGGAACTCATTAACCAGGGACATTTTCTTGGAAGGAGGTGGGGCTTGTTGAAAATCTCTTTGGAAGGATGAATGGCAATTTGGACTGATAAAATATAAAAATCAGTATGAATAAAGATGAACAGCTCATGTTTTAACCGTTAATTCAGTTTTTTTTTAACCTTTAACTAATAACCCCTACCTCCAGCAGCAGCAACAGCTTCACATACATTGAAACATTTGTCTAGGAGATGATGCAGTTGGTATAACACTAACAGAGATATTTGGGGAAAGTAGTTGGAAATTTTAAAAAAAGTTAGGAACCGGTCATGGGAAAATTTGAATACTAAAATGATTTTTGACTTGCTTTATACAGGACGCAGGAAGGCAGTTTGGGCCCTTAAGCAGGGAGTATCTGTTGAATACAACGTTTTTAGAAGGCAATGATGTACAAGATAGCTGTCTTTTGCAAATAGTTTTTACTTGGACGTGATAAAGTTTGCAAGGTGTATTTTATGCTGTTTAGGGAAGAAAGTGTTTTGAAGCAGAAGTTCTTTTAACCAGAGAAACCTCATTTTAAAGGCTAGGGTAAATGTTTCTTGCTTACTAGTTAATGACCTTTCTCTTGTTTCTGAGGAGACTCCAGTTTGTTTGTTTGTTTGTTTGTTTTAATTTTTTAAATTTTGTGTTGGTGTTTCACTCTTATTGCCCAGACTGGAGTGCAATGGCACAGTCTTGGCTCACTGCAATCTACGCCTCCCAGGTTCAAGCAATTCTCCTGCCTCAGCTCCCAAGTAGCTGGGATTACAGGGGCTCGCCACCACGCCTGGCTAATTTTTTGTATTTTTGCTGGAGACGGAGTTTCACTGTGTTGGCCAGGCTGGTCTCCCACTCCTGACCTCAGCCTCCCAAAGTGCTAGGATTACAGGTGTGAGCTACCATACCCAGCCTCCAATTCATTTTTGTTGTTGTTGGAGATAGAGCCTTGGTCTGTCGCCCAGGCTGGAGAGCAGTGGTGTGATCTCGACTCACTGCGACCTCTGCCTCCTGAGTTCAAGCGATTCTCCTTCTTCAGCCTCCCGAGTAGCTGGGACTACAGGCATGTGCCACGACGCCTGGGCAATTTTTGTATTTTTAGTAGAGATGGGGTTTCACCATGTCGGCCAGGGAACTCCTGATGATCTCATGTGATCCACCCACCTCAGCCTCCCAAAGTGCTGGAATTACAGGTGTGAGCCACCATGCCAGGCCTCTCCAATTCATTTTTGATATAGGCTAAGTGTAGTCATATTCCAGAATAGGTAGGCAGTGCTTCTTTTGCTTTCAAGAGAAAAAGAGATACATATTTCTAATTAAAAAACTGAAATAAGTCCGGGTGCGATGGCTCACGCCTGCAATCCCAGCACTTTGGGAGGCTGAGGCGGGCGGATCACCTGAGGTCAGGAGTTCGAGACCAGCCTTGACATAGAGAAACCCCGTCTGTACTAAAAATGCAAAATTAGCCGGGCATGGTAGTACATGCC
>NW_012115423.1:7180-7986 GCF_000951035.1 Colobus angolensis palliatus
ATGTCCGGCTAATATTTGTATTTTTTTGTAGAGATGGGGTTTTACCATGTTGCCCAGGCTGATCTCAAACTCCTGAGAACAAGCAGTCTGCTGGCCTTGGCCTCCAAAAGTGCTGGGATTATAGGCGTGAACCGCTGCACCAGCCTAGACATAATTCCTAAATATATAGTGATTTACTGAATAATGAGGGAATCATGATGGTGACCAAACTGTTAGCAGTATTTTAATACCAGATAAAAAGGAAGAATGCAGGAATATGATTACTCAGTAGCATACAAAAGTTGTTAATGAACAATAAAGCTGTAATTTTGGACATTGTTTTCAACAAGATGCACACCAGCTTTAACTTGTTAGCGTTCTAAAATAAACATCCAGTAAGACTTCTGGGCCCTAATCAATTATAGATAGTAGATAAAACAAAGTTAAATAATTTATGGAGAGTCAGATGATTCCTAGGTGGGCTTGTTAGGTAATGTCCCAGTGCTACACTGCAAGGATACATAGTCTTTTTGCTTTATTTCCAAACAGGATGATTGTTTATTGACAGAACCAGTATGTATCTGCTTGGGTCTTAAATACAGTACAGATATTATTGAACTAAGTTATTCTAAAAGAACCCAACCTATGAGCAAAAGAACTGGAGACTGAATGCATGGGTGAACCTTTTTTGAGTCATGGAGCAAATCAAGGAATATTTTCTGGGTTGGGGAAGTGGGTACTGTTTTTATACCACAGAGCAGTGGGTTAGAGGAAGGGAAGACCTAAGGAGGAATGCCTAGAAAAATGCCTCTTTTTTTTTTTTTTTT
>NW_012115423.1:12201-13960 GCF_000951035.1 Colobus angolensis palliatus
AAAACAAACAAACAGTGCCTAACTAACTCACACTACTTGGTGAAAGTGCTTTTTTTGTTGGCCTACAATTAGGGAAAAAATGCATCCTAAAAACATTGTAGGCTGGGCACAGTGGCTCACACCTATAATCCCAGCACTCGGGGAGGCCAAGGTGGGCGGATCACTTGAGCCTCGGAGTTCAAGACCAGTTCAGGTAACATGACGAAACCACATCTCTACAAAAGATACAAAAATGAGCCTGGTGTGGGGGCGCGCACCTGTACTCCTCATTACTCTGGAAGCTGAGGTGGGAGAATTGCTCTTGAGCCCAGGTAGTGGAGGTTGCACTGAGCTGAGATCACTTGAGCCTGGGCGACAGAGTGAGAACCCTCCTCAAACAAACAAAAACATTGTACTCTGTCTTGGCTAATGCAATACAGCAAGAAAAAAGCAATGAAAGGCATGGAAATTGGAAAAGATAGGGCCAAACTGCCTGTATTTGAAGATACGATACATAGAAACCCCATGGAATTGCCTAAACCTATGAGAATTATAAATTTAGCCAAGGTCTCCATGTACAGGGTCAATATATAAAAGTCAATTCTGTCTTTATTTATTATAGCAAACAATTGAAAAATGACCCGGAGAAACAGTACCATTTGCAGTAGCATCAAGAAACCTAAAATACTTAGGAATAAATCTAACAAAAGACATTAATGACTTTATCGCTGAAACCATAAAACTCCTGAAAAAGATTACATAAGTGAATGGAGATGTATGCTTTAGTTGTGTGTTAGAAGAGTCAATGTTAGACACACAGATTCAATGCAAACCCAGTGAAAAATCCCAGCAAGATTTTTTGGTTTATGTTGTGCTGTTTTTGGTAATAGTTGAACATTGATTTTCAAATATGTATGGAAACATAAAGTACTCTCAATAGCCAAAACAATTTTTTTTTTTTTTTGGAGATAAAGTCTCACCGTGTCACTTAGGCTGGAGTGCTGTGGTGTAATCTAGGCGCACTCACTGCAACCTCCACCTCCTGGGTTCAAGTGATTCTTCTGCCTCAGCCTCCAGAGTAGCTGGGATTACAGGCATGTGCCACCACACCCAGCTAGTTTTTGTATTTTTAGTAGAGATGGGGTTTCACCATGTTGGCCAGGCTGGTCTTGAACTCCTGACCTCAAGTGGTCTGCCTGCCTCGGCCTTCCAGAGTGCTGGGATTACAGGCGTGAGCCACTGCACCTGGCCAATAGCCAAAACAATTTTTAAAAACAAGAACCAAATTGGAGGAGTCCCACTCTCCTCCCACTACCTGATTTCCAGCCTTCTTACAAAGTTAAAATGTATAATTTGCTTTCAACAATGTTTGATAGATAATGAAAGTTAGTATAAATTCGTTGTTATTGTTCCAGACTGCACTTTATGTCTGAAAAACTCTGTAAGTAGAACCAGGTATCTTACCTTTTCTTGAGTGCTTCTTGTTCGTCCAACAAGCATATAATGGGAGTGCTGGAGGGAATCAGCAAAGGTAGCTTCCTAGGGAATGATGTACTTGTTTCTGAGTCTTATGGACTTGCGGAAGGATGGTGTAGGGAGTGAGTTCCAGCAGGGAGTAATGTGTAATGCAACATAGACTTGAAAGAGCCTGGCATTATCAGGGAACTGCAAATACTTTTCTGTGATGGAGTGTTGGATGTTTCGGCCAATTCAGAATGGATTCTGTATTTATCTTGAGTACTTTATCCTGTAACTGATAGGAACCTGTAGACTGTACAGA
>NW_012115424.1:0-873 GCF_000951035.1 Colobus angolensis palliatus
CCAGGGCACTGTATCAATATGCTCTTGCTGTACAAGAGGCAGCATAGTATGGCAGTTAAGCATGAGCCATGGAACCAGATGCCAGATTCAAACCCCAGCTCTGCCACAGACTAAACCGTTGGTCCCAGCTAAGTGGCCTCTCTGAACCTCAGTTTCTTCATCTGAGAGATGGGGCTAATAGCAGTGCCCACTTCAGCGGGTTGTGGCCAGGATTAAATTAGTGATACTTGTCAAGAGCTCACATCACCACCTGGCACTGCCCAGAGGCTGCCAGGCTTTGTCGCAGTTGGTAAGGAAGTGGGGTTCACTGTGCCTGCCGCTGAGCGGTCTGACATGATGCCTCTGTATTTGTTGACATGGTGCTGTCTATCCTGCTGCCTTGGGGGGATTGCTTGGAGCCCAGAGAAGGGGCCACAGCTCATCTACTCTCTGAAGCCCTGGTACTGCTTGGCATAGGGTGTGGCCAGGTGGGGATTCTAGAGGACACTGGTGCAGAAGCATAATTTCACACACAGCATCGCTCAGCTGTGATGTGGCCACAGCTGCAGTACCCCAGCAGTCCTCCTCCTGATAGTGATAATGGCCACCGTACAAACACCACCAGGCCCCCACTGAGTGACTGTGTGGAGCCCCACGGTGACCCCCTCTGTTTCGTGCACCCACGTCACTCCCCTTCCCCGTCTGGCCCCTGCCCCAGGTGTGGGTCCTAGTTTGCGATCACTCCTCTATGATGGGGGGGTTGTCAGTTAGGGATGCTGGCTTTGGGCTGCAAGCCATGTAGGCCAAAGGGCACCTTCATTGTTGTCCAGGTGTCTGATTAAACCCTGTCCGGCCATAAGGGCAGGAGTGAGGCCTGTGAGGCTGGCCTGGGGC
>NW_012115424.1:5183-6675 GCF_000951035.1 Colobus angolensis palliatus
CCGATTTTATTAAATCAAAGCTCTCGGGCTGTTGTATTTGTTGGATTGATGTTGCCCTGGGCTGGCTGCTTTGTTAATGCTCTGTCCTGCGTGCGGCCTTGAAGGAAACACACAGGAGAGGGAGGAAAAATCCATTTAATAATCCTCAGAAGCCCAGCTCCCGCCAGCTGGAGAGAATGTCGCCCTGGGTGTTTCCGGGGTGGGAGAGGTTCCTTATGAGCTCTTGCCATCCCCTCAGGAAAGAGCAGTTTCTAAATGTGCCTGTCTGGCTCCTCCGGCAGCCCATCCATCCCGGGCTAGACAGAGGCAGGCGGACATGGACAGAAGGCACCCGGTGCAGGCATAGACCTGGCTTCACATACCTGCCTCCTCTGTGCCAGCTCAACCAGCATTTCTTCATTTCTTTACTGGTGCTAATCCCCCTGTCTCACTGAGGCAGAGTGAATGCCGTCAGGCCCTGTCCCCAAAAGGATCTCTTCTCCTAGGTACTTTCTGTGGCCCAGGAGCCCTCCTGGCCTGGGGGAGGCCAGAAGTACTGGGAGGTGAACGCCCTGAGGAGGAGCCCTTTACTAATGTCTGTGGGAGTTGGTGTATAAATACCCCAGATCCCTCCTGTGGGTGGACCACGGAAGCGTGTCTTTCACGGTGGGTCCCAGAGCTCCTGAGCAGGATCAAGTTCCAGTTACCCACCACGGTGACTGGCTGAAGCCCACCCTCTCTCCCAGCCTCTTCCTCCCCTGCCCCTCTTCCCCGCCCTCCTGCCTGTTTGACATCTCTGCTCACGTCAATGGCTCATCTTCCTCTCGGTCAGCTCATTGGGGGTTCTATGGGATGCAGATATATGTTCAGAATCTGGTACAGGAAGATCAGGGCTTGGGAACTGGTGGGGAAGAGTGACTGTGGTTATTGGAGTCAGCAGTAGGACTTTGGGGGGTGAAAGGAGAGGCATCCCCAAAGCCTGAAACATCTGCCAGGGTGTGGGAATGACAGCACTGATGAGGCCTTTGCAGCCCACACTGGCTTTCCTGCCGCTTCGCAGCATGTCCCAAGAGTCAGAGGCAGTCGGGGCCATATGTACAGGAGCTTAAAGCTGGAAATAGGCTCAGAGACACTAGGGGCCTGTGGGGTCACACAGCCAGCCAGGGCCGGTGATCAGGTGCCATGATCTCCCATCTCTGCCACTTTTCACCCTGTCTCGGGAGCCTGTGACAGAGGGGCAGTCAGGAGAGCAGTGCTGCCTGGAGGGAGAGAGGGGATGAGGGAGCTCAAGTCAGGCTGTGGTGGTTTCTTGGTCACCAGCAATGGGTCACATTCTGGTTAAGATGTACCTTATTCTAAGGGTAGTAGCCAGAGGCCCCAGGGCTGGGGTCAGGGCACCTTCGGGAGCTCCTTTGGGGGCTACGTGACCAGGCCATTGTCTGCAGGACGCCTTTCTGCAAGGATTCCCCTTCCAGGAACATCACACACTGGGGCCTATCACGGGGAGGGGGGA
>NW_012115424.1:11735-12204 GCF_000951035.1 Colobus angolensis palliatus
GTGAGCCACCACGCCGGTCTAGGGTCTCCTTTTGGGGTGATGAAAAAGTTCTGGAACTAGATAGAGGTAGTGGCTGCACAACATTGTGAATGCCACTGAATTGTACACTTGAAAATGGGCAATTGTAGGCCAGGTGCGGTGGCTCACTCCTGTAATCCCAGCACTTTGGGAGGCCGAAGTGGGTGGATCAGTTAAGATCAGGAGTTCCAAACCAGCCTGACCAACATGATGAAACCCCATCTCTACTAAAAATACACAATCAGCCGGGCGTGGCAGCAGGCGCCTGTAATCCCAGCGACTGGGGAGTCTGAGGCAGGAGAATCGGTTGAACCCGGGAGGCGGAGGTTGCAGTGAGCCGAGATGACGCCACTGCGCTCCAGCCTGGGTGACAAGAGTGAAACTCCATCTCAAAAATAAGTACATAAATATAGAAAATAAAATAAATAAAGTTAAAGGAGGGAAAGGGTGT
>NW_012115425.1:0-478 GCF_000951035.1 Colobus angolensis palliatus
CCGTGTTAGCCAGGATGGTCTCAATCTCCTGACCTCGTGATCTGCCCGTCTTGGCCTCCCAAAGTGCTGGGATTACAGGCTTGAGCCACCGCGCCTGGCACAGATTTTCAATGGAGATGAAATAGCCTTATATTGGAAGAAGATGCCATGTAGGAGTTCCATAGCTAGAGAGGAGAAGTCAGTGCCTGGCTTTAAAGCTTCAAAGGAGAGGCTGACATTATTGTTAGAAGGGGCTAATGCAGCTGATGACTTTAAGTTGAAGCCAAAGCCCATTTCCCATTCTGAAAATCCTAGGGCCCATAAGAATTATGCTAAATATTCTTTGCATGAGCTGTATAAATGGAACAACAAAGCCTGTATAACGGCACATCTGTTTACAGTATGGTTTACTGAATATTTTAAGCCCATTTTTGAGACCTACTGTCCCAAAAGAAAAAGACTCAAAGTATTACCATTCATTGACAATGCATGAATTCAC
>NW_012115425.1:2250-3370 GCF_000951035.1 Colobus angolensis palliatus
CGGGAGGCGGAGCTTGCAGTGAGCCGAGATCGCGCCACTGCACTCCAGCCTGGGCGACAGAGCTAGACTCCGTCTCCAAAAAATAAAAATAAAAATAAAAAAAAGAAATTGTCACAGCCATCCCAGCCTTCAGCAACCACCACCTTGATCAGTCAGCAGGCATCCTCATCGAGGCAAGGCCCTCCAGCCAGAGAAACGATTATGACTTACTCATGGTTTTGATGATGGCTTGTTAGTGTTTTTTAACAATAAAGTATTTTTTTGGGGGGATGGAGTCTTGCTCTGTCGCCCATGCTGGAGTGCAGTGGTGGGATCTCGGCTCACTGCAACCTCTGCCTCCTGGGTTCAAGTGATTCTCCTGCCTCAGCCTCCTGAGTAGCTGGGATTACAGGCACCTGCCACCACACCTGGCTAATTTATGTATTTTTGGTAGAGATGAAGTTTCACCATATTGGCCAGGCTGGTCTCAAACTCCTGACCTTGTGATCCACCTGCCTTGGCCTCTCAAAGTGCTGGGATTATAGGTGTAAGCTACCATGCCTGGCCACTTTTGTGTTTTTTTAGTAGAGACGGGATTTCATCATGTTGGCCAGGCTGGTGTCGAACTCTTGACCTCAGGTGATCCGTCCACCTTGGCCTCCCAAAGTGTTGGGATTACAGGCATGAGCCACCACTCCTGGCCTACAATAAAGTATTTTTTAAGGCACACATTTTTTAAAAAGACATAATGCTATTGCACACTTAATAGACTATAATACAGTGTAAACATAACTTTTATATGCACTGGGAAACCAAACATTTTGTGTGACTTGCTTCATTGTGTTGTTTGCTTTGTTGTGTGGGTCTGGAACAGAACTTGCAGTATCTCTGAGGGATGCCTGTAAAATCTGCCTATTCAAAATTTCCGTTTGGAAAGCTAATAGTCTGTCAACTTAATTAGTCCAAAATGAAACTCATGATTTCCTCCTCAGACCTAATTTCTCCAGTCTTTCCCATCTCTATTAATAACACTCCCATTCACCCTGTTGCATTTACCCAAAACCCAAGGAGTCATCCTTGGTTCTTCTTTTTCCTTAAAGTCTTGTATCTAATTCTGTTAGTCATATGTGTGTGTGTGTGT
>NW_012115425.1:8890-9809 GCF_000951035.1 Colobus angolensis palliatus
GCTCACCGCAACCTCCATCTCCTGGGTTCAAACGATTCTCCTGCCTCAGCCTCCCGAGTAGCTGGGATTACAGGCATGCACCACCATGCCCGGCTAATTTTTGTACTTTTAGTAGAGGCGGGGTTTCTCTGTGTTGGTCAGGCTGGTCTCGAACTCCTGACCTTAGGTGATCTGCCCATCTTGGCCTCCCAAAGCGTTGGGATTACAGGCATGAGCCACTGCGCCCGGCCGAGAAAACATTCTACTCTATTTTCAAAACTATTTCTCTTCCAAGTCAATTAGTGTCTTATTTCTCTGGTTTTTATTTTCTTCATGGCACTTTATCTGAAGTTATTTATTTAGCTTATTTATCTTTTATCTTTCTCTTTGTAGAATATAAGGTATATTTTCTTTCTTTCTTTCTTTTTTTTTTTTTTTTTTGAGGCAGAGTCTCACTCTGTCGCCTAGGCAGGAGTGCAGTGGTGTGATCTCTACTCACTGCAACCTCTGCTTCCCAGTTCAAGCAATTCTCCTGCCTCAGCCTCCCGAGTAGCTGGGACTACAGGCACATGCCACCACGCCCGGCTAATTTTTTATATTTTTAGTAGAGACGGGGTTTCACCCTGTTAGGATGGTTTCGATCTCCTGACCTCATGATCCGTCTGCCTTGGCCTCCGTAAGTGCTGGGATTACAGGCGTGAGCCGCTGCGCCCGGCCAATGTATATTTTCATACAGGGACCTTTTCTATTTTGTTTACTGTTATATCCAGCTGAAAAGTACCTGACAATAGATGTCCACAAAATATTTGTTGAATAGATGAGTATTTTTTTTTGTTTTTTTGTTTTTTTGTGATGGAGTCTCGCTCTGTCGCCAAGCTGGAGTGCAGTGGTGTGATCTTGGCTCACTGCAAGCTCCGCCTCCCGGGTTCACACCATTCTC
>NW_012115426.1:0-1067 GCF_000951035.1 Colobus angolensis palliatus
CCGGGTTCAAGCGATTCTCCTGCCTCAGCCTCCCGAGTAGCTGGGATTACAGGTACACCGCTCCCAGATAATTTTTTGTATTTGTAGTAGAGACGTGTTAGCCAGGATGGTCTCGATCTCCTGAGGTCGTGATCCACCCACCTCGGCCTCCCGAAGTGCTGGGATTACAGGCGTGAACCACGGCGCCCGGCTGACAAATCAGTTTTAAGTGCCTACTATGTATATCCAAAGTGCAACGTTTTACCAACAGCTTGTTTGGTTCCTGGTTACTGTCATGCCACTTTATCAATGCCGCTGTCTCAACTACATTGAATAAAAAATTTTGTCTAAAGTGGGGATTCCTTAGGTTTTTCATTTTCAAATTTTGAGTTTGTGTAAATACCACTCCCACCTCTGGTATTCTCTAAACATTCTAAAAGTTACAGCCAACTCACCTTTCTCTTTCTTGCTGGTACAGAATATCTAGATATATGTGCAAGATTCAAAAAGTGAAAGAAATGGGTTGATTATCCAAATGTCTTGTTTGCTTTTTCCACTAAAACATAGCTTATTTCTGTGTTCGTTAAAACCCATTGTTCATGCTGTTTACACAGGCAGAGAGCACTGACTCGGAGTCAGATGTATTTCGTTGAAGTAAATGTCCGTTTACCAACTCTGTGACCTTGGGCAAGTTAATCACTAAGGCTGTCAGTGGGGATAATCGGATTTAGCAGACAGGTTGTCTTACACATTTGGTGCTCAGTAAATATTTGGTATTCTTCTTATGTTTGATAACTGAGGAACTCTGTCAGGCAGTCTGTGGGAATCTGAAAGTAAGTTACTCTAAAATAAATTTTTTACGTGGGATTTATATGAAAAATCGGAGGGGCTGAATGTCACTACTGTGATTACATCTACTTGGTAGGATTGTAATTAAGTATTTGTTTCTTAGTGTATTTCTATATTTTTCATCTTTTGAACAATGATTAGGTAATTTTGTAGCCAGAACATGTAATAAGTGTTATAGAAAATAAGACTGGAGGAAAAAGTTGTTTGCTCTGAGTTTAGTTGCCATGAAACATTTTGAT
>NW_012115426.1:1742-2215 GCF_000951035.1 Colobus angolensis palliatus
TACAAAAAGGAATCAAGGATATTTGCAGAAATGGCCAATTTCAGAATGCAGACAGGGAAAGTACAGGAAGAGCCTGTAACATTTTGTAGCCAGAACATGTAATAAGTGTTATAGAAAATAAGACTGGAGGAAAAAGTTGTTTGCTCTGAGTTTAGTTGCCATGAAACATTTTGATATTGTTTGTCATTTCTGTACATTTATTGTTGTGTTTTTAATTCCTTGGGGACTAGATAAAAATAAGCATTGTTAAGAATTTTACTGTTTCCTTTAACGAATCTAAAAAGCCTTATGTTTAGATAAACATGAAGAAAATGTTTATTCCACTTAATTCAATATAGCATGCTTTAGTCAAGTTTTAATGAAGATAGATGTTTCTAATATAAAATCCAAAAACTAGGCAAGGTGCGGTGGCTTATGCCTGTTATTCTGGCACTTTGGGAAGCCAAAGTGGGTGGATCACAAAGTCAGGAGTT
>NW_012115426.1:7400-7778 GCF_000951035.1 Colobus angolensis palliatus
AGAATTAAAATGCTGGTTTTAATAGTCTCTCTAGTAGTTTTTTTGTTTTTTCCTTAAATTTAAAAATTTATTATTGCTATTTTTTTTTTTTTTTCTTCAGACGGAGCCTTGTTCTGCCGGCCAGACTGGAATGCAGTGGGATGATCTCGGCTCACTGCAAACTCCGCCTCCCGGGTTCCAGCTACTGTGCCCAGCCCATTATTGCTGAGTTATCAGTTTCTGGTACATCATCAGGCAATGTAGAAAGAGCGCAATTTTCTTTGCACATTGTTGTTATGGCGTGCCAGATCTAAGAATTTTAAAGAATTGATTTTCAGCTGGGTGTGGTGGCTCAGGCCTGTAATCCCAGCACTTTGGGAGGCCGAGGCGGGCAGATCA
>NW_012115427.1:0-711 GCF_000951035.1 Colobus angolensis palliatus
CTCAGCCTCCCGAGTAGCTGGGACTATAGGCGCCCACCACCATGCCCAGTTAATTTTTTCTATTTTTAGTAGTAAAATTTTTGTATTTTTAGTAGACATGGGTTTCACCGTGTCGGCTAGACTGGTCTCAAACTCCTGACCTCAAATGATCTGCCCATCTCGGCTTCCCAAAGTGCTGGGATTACAGGCCTGAGCCACTGCACCTGGCTTTTTGAGATGGGGAGTCTTGCTCTGTCACCCAGGCTGGAGTGCAGTGGCACGATCTCGGCTCACTGAAACCTCTGCCTCCTGAGTTCAAGCGAATCTCCTGCCTTAGCCTCCTAAATAGCTGGGATTACAGGTGCCTGCCACCATGCCCGCCTAATTTTTGTATTTTTAGTAAGGACAGGGTTTCGCCCTGTTGGTTATGGTGGTCTCAAACTCCTGACCCCAGGCCACTTGCTTCAGCATCACAAAGTGCTGGGATTATAAGCATGAGCCACTGTGCCTGGCCAGAAACATTTTTTGATGTGTCTGTTTTTAAAAAACACGATGCTGTTTTTGAAGAATGGTATTCTAGTCTATGGATGTATTATATTTTAAAACATAACCTACTGTTGGCCGGGCATGGTGGCTCACGCCTATAATCCCAGCACATTGGGAGGCCAAGGCAGGCGGATCACTTGAGGTCAGGAGTTTAAGACCAGCCTGGCCAACATGGTGAAACCCTGT
>NW_012115427.1:5641-6801 GCF_000951035.1 Colobus angolensis palliatus
GTTAGCATTAGATGAACTTCAGGTAATCTACTTTTCCCAGTTTTTGAGAAGTAGAGAAAAATATGAAACCAGAAAAAAAAAACCTTTCAGTGATGTAATGCTTTCTGGATCTAGTGCCCTCTACAGTCAAAGAAGCAGAAAAGTTTTTGTTTTGTTTTGTTTTGTTTGTTTTTCTTGAGAGGGAGTCTCCCTCTGTCACCCAGGCTGTAGTGCAGTGGCAGGATCTCGGCTCACTGCAAACTGCGCCTCCTGGGCTCAAGCAATTCTCCTGCCTCAGCCTCTCAGGTAGCTGGGATTACAAGCATGCACCATCACGCCCAGCTATTTTTTGTATTTTTAGTAGAAAGGGGTTTCGCCATGTTGGTCAGACTGATCTCGAACTCCTGACCTCAGGTGATCCACCCACCTCAGCCTCCCAAAATGCAGGGATTACAGGTGTGAGCCACCACGCCTGGCTGTTTTGTTTTTTAAAGAAAAAAAAAATCATAGACGACAACTTCTGGCACAAAGAACTTACCAATCTTGTTTTCTGAGCTATTATTATACTAGCAAATTTTGCCTTTTTTATGCTTCATTTTTGCCTTCTTCTCAGACTGAAAAACTGGCTACTACCTAAGTTAAGAGTCCTATGTCCCTTTCACATTAATTTATTTCTTGGTTGGTCAGGAGTTTCCAAATATAGACCCATTTCACATTTTATAAAATGACATGAGATGTCATGGAGAAAAGAAAGTTGGGGGCTACTTCCATCAACAGTAGGTTTCGCTTGGCAGAATTCTAAATTATATTCTGGAATAAATAATGATATGTGTTCTATTTTCTATAGCAACCCAAAATATATTCAACAAATCGATATCTAAGTGGGCCATTTAAATTTATTAACACATAACCTACCCTGTTCCAGAATTTGAAGAAGAAATGTACTGGCTGGATTAAAGTTACAAATAAGTGAGTTGTCAGGATTATATCATTTACGTTACTTTGAATGTAAGAGTATTTGAATATATTAATAATAGATGGTATTTCTCAATCTACTTCACTTCCAGTATCAGATGCCAAATAGGGAGAATAAGTGGATTATAATTCATTAAGAAAAAGGCTCACGCCTGTAATCCTAGCACTTTGGGAGGCCAAAGGTGGGCGGATCACCAGGTCAGGAG
>NW_012115427.1:12731-13071 GCF_000951035.1 Colobus angolensis palliatus
TTTTTTCTATTTTTAGTAGTAAAATTTTTGTATTTTTAGTAGTAGAGACGGGATTTCACTGTGTTAGCCGGGATGGTCTCGATCTCCTGACCTTGTGATCTGCCCACCTTGGATTCCCAAAGTGCTGGGACTACAGGCGTGAGCCACTGCTCCCAGCCCATGAGTGTTTTATTTTCCCGGAAACTACAGTAATTTTTAAACCATATCCTTCCTTCTATTCCATCAAGTTTTCTAGGTAAAAGAGTAAATACTGGCCGGGCGCGGTGGCTCAAGCCTGTAATCCCAGCACTTTGGGAGGCCGAGACGGGCGGATCACGAGGTCAGGAGATCGAGACCATCC
>NW_012115428.1:0-597 GCF_000951035.1 Colobus angolensis palliatus
GCTTATGCCTGTAATCCCAGCACTTTGGGAGGTGAGGCAGGCAGATCACCTGAGGTCAGGAGTTCGAGACCAGCCTGGCCAACATGATGAAACCTCATCTCTATTAAAAACATAAAAATTAGTCTGGCATGGTGATGCATGCCTGTAATCCCAGCTACTCAGGAGGCTGAGGCAGGAGAATCACTTGAACCCAGGAAGCAGAGGTTGCAGTGATCTGAGATCATGCCACTGCACTCCAGCCTGGGCAACAGAGTGAGACTCCGTCTCAAAAACAAACAAACAATAAACAGTGACTACAAAACTACTTTCTGCAAGTTTAGACTATCCAATAATTAATTAAAAGGTGAATATGATGATATCAGTTACAAAAAGGCAACTAGATCTCAAGAATCAGAAGGAGGAATTTAAATGACATGTAACTTATCACCACATTTACATGCTCATTGCCTTGACTCCATTGCCATAAGTACCACTTCTTTCCATGATCCAAAGAGAGGAGACTAATGGCTTTTTTTTTTAAAGACAATCTCACTCTGTCACCCAGGCTGGAGTGCAGTGGCGCTATCTCAGCTCACTGCAACCTCTACCTCCCAGGTT
>NW_012115428.1:6192-7382 GCF_000951035.1 Colobus angolensis palliatus
TTTTTTTAAGACAGAGTCTCGCTTTGCTGCCCAGGCTGGAGTACAGTGGCAGGATCTTGGCTCACTGCAACCTCCACATCCTGAGTTCAAGTGATTCTCCTGTCTCAGCCTCCTGAGTAGCTGGGATTACAGGCATGTGCCACCACACCCAGCTAATTTTTGTATTTTTAGCAGAGACAGGGTTTTGCCAGGTTGGCCAGGCTTTTCTCGAACTCGTGACCTCAGGTGATCTGCCCGCCTCAGCCTCCCAAACTGCTAGGATTACAGGTGTGAGCCATGGTACCCGGCCTATGTTCTTGTTATTGAGTCTAACAAAGAAAACCTGAGATAGGACAGATGATCTCTTCATTTTCCAGATAAGAAATGAAATGCTCAAACCATTAAATTACTTGAAGAATCTTAAATCTGGTACATAACGTGCCTGGCCCTAATACCAAGACAGACAGTGATCTAGACCATCAGTGGTCAACTGAGTCATTGCTGCAGTCTAAACAGTGTCTTCTTTATCCACTGACCATCTGTGTCTTAGGAGAGGTAGGAATGAGAAAGTGAGAATTAGAACAACACTAAGTGCCTGACTCAGGTTTCAGTTAATTATTCTCCATTCACAGAGAATTCTGTATTCTCTATTAATAATGCTAGCCAGTGAGTAATTTGTCTAAAGCCTTACTAATCAAAGTCTGGTCCACAAATCGGTAACATCAACATCGCCTGAGAACTCATTAGAAATAATGAATTCCAGATCTCATCTCTAACCTATTGACTCAGTTTGCATTTTAATAATAAGATGACTTATACATGCAAAGTTTGAGAACTGGTCTAAGAGGTACCAACATTCAGAGCTGTAACATGACCACTGAATATAATAAAAGCAGATAAAAACATGTGAAGAGAAGGATAGATGAGAGGCCAGATTTCTTTCACATAGCCATTCATTCAATGTTTATATAACTAACGCTTTCCAGTGCAAGGATGGAAGACCTTGTGTGTGTCAAGCATTATGGCTAGACCATGGTTACAAAAATGCCATCACAAAATAGATTGGTAGTACTCTCAGAGCAGGAGTTAGGTTTTGTTTTGAAAGATGGAGTCTCCCGGCCGGACGCGGTGGCTCACGCCTGTAATCCCAGCACTTTGGGAGGCCGAGGCGGGCGGATCACAAGGTCAGAAGATCGAGACCACGGTGAAAC
>NW_012115428.1:7978-9725 GCF_000951035.1 Colobus angolensis palliatus
TGGGATTACAGGTACCCACCACCATGCCCGGTTAATTTTAGTATTTCCTTTGTTTAGTAGAGATGCGGTTTTGCCATGTTGGTCAGGTTGGTCTCGAACTCCTGACCTCAAGTGATCTGCCTGCTTCGGCCTCCCAAAGTGCTGGGTTACAGGTGTGAGCCATCACACCCATCCTACAGGTGCTAGGTTTTTAACTCATTTTACTCCCTAAGTTTCCCTAGACTCATCTAATGTGACTAAAGTACACTTATGTCTCAATCCCACCCCTAACTATATACCCTAATTTTGGTCTCATGGAATGTTAATAGAGGAAGTTAGACCCACATACAGAAAAAAAAAAAAAAGACATTAAGGCACTGAAATCTCAAAGAAAGATCAAACAAACTCAGGTGTAACAGAGAAGCCAAGTCTGATTATGAGAAAGGTAATCACAGGTTGGAGATTTGATATTGGGTAGCCTCCCACAAATCTTATTCACTCTGAGACCCCTGCAAGGAGGTGGTCATTAGCTTCGGTTATTAGAAATCAAGATTATATGAAACGTAGCTGTGGTTTCAGCTGGTTTCAAGTCTGGCACTAGTTTTGCTTAGGAAAGGGGTCTCACAAATACATGCCTTAAAGTGCTTCTAAGCTGAAGTAAAACACAAGGCTGCGTTTCTCAACTCAGCCCTATTGAGATCTATAACCACGGAGATTTTGTTGTTGTTGGCTATACATTGCAGTACGTGTAGTGGCATTCTTGACCACCATCCACTAGATACCAGTGGCAAATGCTGTTGTGACAGCCAAAAATCCCTCTAAACATTGCCAAATGTCCCCTGGGGGGCAAAACCACCTGTTTAGAACCAGTATTCTAATGTAAAGGTGGAAGTGAACCAGTGCATGGTTACAGATCTAGGAGAAAGTCCATAGGCTGCTTTATTTGGCAAAACTCTCAGACTGACATTAGACACAGCTGACATCACTCTGGAGCACTGACCCAAACAGATTTGAGTGTTTTCATTTCACTGGCTCTCTCATCATCTTATTTTAAGGCACGATACCTTCCTAGTCATTTTTCCCTGGCAGCCAAAATTAGATAGAGTTAGAGTAACCTGCCCAAGTTCATGCAGCTAAGTACAAAGCTGGGGCTCAACTATTCCCCAAACTTCAGTATATAGAGGAAGCAATTAGAACTCATCCAAATTTGGCTGCTCACTATATAATTTTCATTCTATCTGTCCAGCACCATGGATAGGCCAAGAGAGCCTGGAACCTTCCCCAGAAACCCAGAGATCTCTAAGGTAGCCCTTCCTTTCCCAGGTTCTCTCAAATTATTGGAGCCCCAGTTATATTAGAAACATGGGTCTCACACTAGAAGAGGGATAATGGAACAAGATAAACTAAAACTGGAGAACCCTCAAATTAATTTATAGAAAAAGAAAATATTTTGAGCACAGTTTATGTGACTAGAAACAGTCATTTTTTCTTAACTGAGTAATTAGAAACAGGTAGCCCTACCTGTTGGTTTATAATCAGGGAGATAAAAAAAATCTCAGGTTTTTACACAACAGTGTTTTAGAAAGTAATCTTATCACTTCCAATCACCAACCTCTGAAGATATTTCTTATTCATACCTGGGTTGAGTTCAGAAGAATTCCAAAACAAGAAAGAAAACAGGAAGGACCCGCCTAAGAGCACAGAGGTCTTCATCGCTCCAGACTCCAAAACACAACATAGGGAACGAGAAATGGCAAGGAACTGGCGG
>NW_012115429.1:0-393 GCF_000951035.1 Colobus angolensis palliatus
GTAATATAATTAAAGATTTAACTATGTTAGATGAATAAATATCTAACGCAAGGCAGTTTCACAGAAATCTTCTTTCCAGTTTTTGTCTGAGGATAGTTCCTTTTTCACCAGAGTCATCGCTATACTCCTGAATATCTCTTGGTAGCTTTTTCTCCAAAAGGGATTCCGGGATCCTCTAGGGGATGAAAGGTACATTTCTGTGAGTGGAATGCAAAACTCACAAAGCAGTTCCTCAGAAAGCTTCTCTTAACTTTTTAAGCGGAATTCACGTGACACAGAGCAGTTTCACCAAAAGATGCCTTCTGGTTTCTCTCTGAGGTTATTTCTTTTTCAGGATATTCTAAAGAGCGTTTCCAAATGTCCTTTCTAAGATTCCACAGAAACAGTGATTTC
>NW_012115429.1:443-1137 GCF_000951035.1 Colobus angolensis palliatus
ATGTCCTTTCTAAGATTCCACAGAAACAGTGATTTCAAACTGCTCAATCCAAAGAATGATTTAACTCTATGTGATGAATACAAACATCACAAAAGAGATGCGCAGAAAACTTCTTGCCGATTTTCGATGGAAGACATTTCCTTACCTCACACAGGCCTCCAGTCGCCACATACTATCCCTTCATAGAACTCTCGAAGACCAACTTTCACACTGGGAAAGGTAGGGTAACATTTAACCATGTGAAAAGAATGGACATGTCAGAGAGCTGTGTCTTCGAGTGCTTTTTTCTGTTTTTTATTGGACGTCATTTCACTTTTTGCCATAGTCTTCAATGTGCTCTGAATATCACCCTTTTGGATTATAGGAACAGTGTTCAACACTGCCTTATGAGAAGAAAGTTGTTACTCCGTGAGTGGAATGCTCATATCGCCAAGCAGTTTCTCAGACTCTCTCCAGTTTTTATCTGACTATATTTCCTATTTCACCATAGGCCCGAATGTGATTCCAAATATCCCTTCGTGGATCCATCCACGAGGGGATTTCCAGGCTGCATAATGTAAAGAAAGTTTCATCTATGTGAGGTGAGTAAACATGGCAAACAGCAGATTCACAGAAAGCTTCTTTCCAGTTTTTATCTGAAGATATTTCCTTTTTCACCATAGTCCAGAATGTGCTCCCGAAGGTCCCTTCGTGG
>NW_012115429.1:1187-1567 GCF_000951035.1 Colobus angolensis palliatus
GAATGTGCTCCCGAAGGTCCCTTCGTGGATCCGTCCATGACAGTTTCCTACCTGCGTAATGTAAAGAAAGCTTTTATCTATGTGAGATGATTACACATATCACAGAGGAGTTTCCTAGAAAGCTCCTTTCCAGTTTTCCTCTGAGGCTACTCAGTATTCTGCATTTCAGATTATGCAGAAACATTGATTTCAAACTGCTCATTCCAAAGAACCGTTTAACGCTATGAGATGAATATAAACATCACAAAAGAGTTCAGCAGAAACCTTCTCACCAATTTTCGATGGAGACATTTCCTTGCCTCACAAAGGCTTCCGGTGGCCACTTACTATCTTTTCGCAGAACCCTCATAGACCGACTTTCACACTGGGAAATGTAGAGT
>NW_012115430.1:0-1130 GCF_000951035.1 Colobus angolensis palliatus
GTAGCTGGGATTACATGGGTGCACCACCCTGCCCAGCTAGGTTTTGTATTTTTAGTGGAGACGAGGTTTCACCATGTTGGCCAGGCTGGTCTCGAACTCCTGACCTCAAGTAATCCGCCCACCTCGGCCTCCCAAAGTGCTAGGATTATAGGCGTGAGCCACCGCGCCCAGCCAAGATTCTTACAGCACCGCTGATATCAGAGTGCTTCTCTCTCTCTCCCCTCTCCCCCAGCACTCTGGAGTCATGAGTCACACCCGGAAGGAGAGCACCAGGAGTGTGTGGTTTCTGCGGTGGCTGGGTCACTGCAAGTTTCCTTGGCCACGTGACCATTCTGAGCCCAGGAAGATGCCTCCAGTAGCCCTTTCTTCACTTCGCCTTTCACTTCCCTTGTTCACAGTGTTAAGGGAGATTCACCCACACTGTGAAGGTGGTGAGGTCATGTTGCCACTTTGACAATGACATGGCATTTAATGTTTAACCAAACCAAATCCAGCATTCTGTCACTCGGGACAGCCTTTGGGGACAGCTCCAAGGAAGTCTCCCCTCGTGTTCGGCCTGCCAGATTAAATGGGAGTCTTGTTGAAGAAAACATAAAACAGGGAAAGATAAGACCTCAGCAGTCATAAATGTGAATAAAACATGAGACTGAAGAGGTGATGTTAGAAAGAAACTTAATGTCCGCCTAGGTAATCATATCTTCTTATCATGGGACCAAAACATAAATGTAACTCATATATGTTTGTCCATTAAGATTAAGTGGTGGATCACATCCGCATGCCTGTAAACACTGGTTTGGACACCTCCAGGGGAAGGCAGGACAATGGGAAACTATATACCTAAAGGCAAAGGGGAAAACTTCCATTGCTAGATCCTCACAGGACCTCTTTGATGTCACATCCTATTATCATAATAGGCAAAGCATAACCCTTCGGTGCCAATTAACAAATGGTTTATTAGGGTATTTGCATGTTTATAACCATTGAATAATGTCATTGCAAAGCAGCATCTTGCTGTCTATTTTCAGGTACTTAATTAATGGCCTTGCTCCAGGATAAAGATGTTAATATGGTGTTAAATATGATGACGAAAGCTTGTAAAAAAAAATGTATCATGCTCTATTTTTTTTTTT
>NW_012115430.1:9548-11254 GCF_000951035.1 Colobus angolensis palliatus
TTATTACTGATAACAAAAAAAGAGTCATTGATTTTTTTGTTGTTGTTTTTGGTTTTTGTTATGTTTTGATTTTTTGAGACGAGGTCTCGCTCTGTCACCAGGCTGGAGTGCAGTGGCGTGATCTCGGCTCACTGCAACCTCTGCCTCCTGGGTTCAACAAGCGATTCTCCTGCCTCAGCCTTCCAAGAAGCTGGGACTACAGGCGTGCACCACCAGGCCCAACCAATTTTTGTATTTTTAGGAGAGACGGGGTTTCACCATGTTGGCCAGGATAGTCTTGAACGCCTGACGACGTGATCCACCTGCCTCGGCCTCCCAAAGTGTTGGGATTATAGGGGTGACCCACCGCGCCCAGCCAGGATGCTTAGTATTCTAAGAGAAACTTTCCAAATTTGGGAGTGCTCTGGTATATACAATCATAATTTCCATAGAAGTGGTATTACCTGTATTTATATCTGCCTAAATTGCCTTAGAAATAGCACATAAACAAGAATATATCCCTGTGGCTATATACAGAACAATGGAGCTGAAAGATACACAAAGCAGTCTGCAAATATTTAATGTTTCTTGTTGTTCTTATGTTCCCGGACAAAATAAGGTTCAATAAGTTAGGGGAACCTGGCACTCCCAATTCCTGCCTTGGAGCACGCCCTTGCATGGTATTCTATTAAAGGTCTGAGAAGTTGTGTTGAAAAGAAACTGTTTAGTTCTTTTTACTTTAGAATTCCTCACAGTTTATCTGACCATGGAATGTTTTTTTTGCTCACAGATCACTTCTGTTAGCATGTCAAAGAATGGAACTCCGTGGAACACAGTTTAGGAAATAGTGATCCACAGCAATAAGAAAATAAACAATCCACTAAAAAATGGACCGGAGACTTTAACAGACAAAGATGGAAAGATAAGCTTATCAAAAGATGGTCCGCAGCATATGTCATCAGGGACATGCAAACTAAAACAATGAGATACCACTATATCGCCTGTTACAGTGGTCAAAATCCAGAATGCTGATGACACCAAATTGTGACAAGGATGTGGAGCAACAGGGACTCTCATTCATTGCTGGTGAGGATGCCGAATGGTACAGCCACTGTGGAAGACAGCTTGGCAGTTTCTTGCACACCAAACATAGTCTTGCCCTAGGATCCAGTAATCAAGGTTTATGGTATTTACCCAAAGGACTTGAAAATGTATGTCCACACAAAAAACCTGCACACAGATGTTTAAAGGAATTTTATTCATAATTACCAAAACTTGGAAGTAACCAAGGTGTCCTTTAGTAGATGAATGAATAAATGAACTGTGGTACATCTAGACAAAGGAATACTATTCACTGCTAAAATGATATGAGCTATCAAGCCATGAAAAACCATGGAGGATCCCTAAATGCTTATGACTAAGTCAAAGAAGTGTACCTGAAAAGGCTACAAACTCTGTGATTTCAACTATGACATTCTGGAAAATCAAAACTATGGAAACAGTAAAACAATCAGTGGTTGCTGGGTGTTAGAGAAGAGGGGGGAATGAACAGGTAGAGCATGGAGAATTTTTAGGGCAGTGAAACTGTTGTATATAACATTACGATGGTGGCTACAATTATACATTTGTCCATATTCTCAGAATGTACATAGTAGGAGTGAACTCTAATGTAAACTATGAACTCTGGGTGATGATGTGTCAATGCAGATTCATCAGTTGGAGCAAAT
>NW_012115430.1:16214-16545 GCF_000951035.1 Colobus angolensis palliatus
GTCCAGCCTGGGAGACAGAGCCAGAAAAAAAAAAAAAAAAACAAGCTGTCAACTATTTTAAGTTTTGTCTTTTTAACATTTTTCAGAGTGGTTCCTTCTTTTATGTCTTTAATAATTTTAAACATTCTTATTTTACAGTCTCTATCCAATTGTCCTGTTATCTGAAGTTAGTGGGAGTGAAACTATCTTGGTTATTTATTAAATCTGCTGTACCTAGTTATGCCACATTGGTTCCTCAGAGGTTTTGCAGTTTTCCATTGTGAGCTCATCTTCAGTGGGGCTTGGTTATTCTCCCTGGTGTGGGATGAGGACAGGTCTCTCCAGAAGAGTT
>NW_012115431.1:0-4745 GCF_000951035.1 Colobus angolensis palliatus
CCCACATCTTGCACACGTATTTTTGACAAAGTCTACAGGGCAACTCGGGTAAATTTGTATGTGTATATACAGATATAAACTTGATTTAGAATACATCAGAGTCTCAGATAGGCAATCACTGGTCCCAAATTGTGTATCTTGGAACACATGCCAGAAAGCAGCAGTGGCCAGGAACTTGTTGGGTGCTGGACTGAGATTTAGCTTGAGATTGTGGTTTCAGTTCCAGAGCCTTCAATCTTCTCACAGTTTTTAGGGAAAACTTATTTTTGGCTTGCTTCTCCCTTTTTCCCTTGGCCCCAGTGACTCCGGCATAATCCAAGAAGCTGGGGACGAATCCAGGCCACAGTTTCCAAGCCTGATCAGTTCCCTTTGCTCCAGCAAACAAGGCCTCATTACTGGGCTTAGACTTCCTTCTTTCCTTCAGGGTGAGTCTGTTCCCAATTGCTTCTGAGTTCCGCAGATCTGAACAGGTACCTGGCAGAGCCACCTGATGGACTGGTGTGATAGCCCCTGGTTATTTGCACAAATTGAGTAAAGCTAATGTCTGCCATGGGGTGTCCAAGCTAGAGACAGATAGAAGGGAGGTTGGAGAGATGGTTACCTGCCTGTGTTCTCTAGCGCAATGACTCACGGTACTTCTGAACCCCATTAGAGAGCAGTATCATTTTCTCTCACACCATTTCTTCCCACAACACAGCGTGACAAGTAGACTGAGGAGGAATGAGAATCAATGCTATTGTCACCCTTGGAGGGTCTTGTATATTTGACAGCATCTGGAGAAAATGCACTGGACTCCACCCACAGATGGCTTGGCAGTGAGCAGACAACACCAGGAAAGTCTATGGAAGGACATAGTTTGGCCTTATTCTCCTTTTTTTTTTTCGTATAAATGTATGGGGTACAAGTGGAATATAGTTACATGCATAGATTGTGTAGTGGTGAAGTCTGGGTACCTGAATAATGTACATTGTACCCATTAGGTAATTCCTCATCATCTACCCTCTCCTACCCTCCACCACTGTTCCAAGTCTCTACTGTATTATTCCACATGCTATGTCCATTGAATGTTTGTGTTCCCCCCAAATTCATATATTGAAACCAATCACTAATGTGATTGTATTAGGAGATGATGGAGGGGTTGTGGAGGTGAATAGATCACAATAGTGCAGCCCTTATGAATGGAATTAGTGTCCTCATAAAATTGGCCCAAGGGAGCTAGTTCACTCGTTCTACCATGTGAGGACGCAGCAACAGGTCGGCATTCTACAACCCAGAGGAGGGTCCTCACCAGAACCTGGCCACACTGACACCCTGATCTTGGACTTTCCAGTCTCCAGAACGGTGAGAAATAAATTCCTGTTATTTGTAAGCTATGGTATTTTGTTATAAAAGCCAGGATGAACTGAGACAGAAAGAGATGAGCTGCAGAAAGATGGCTCCATTTTTCAAGCAGAAATTAGATTATAGAAAAGCTAGGGATTTCTAAGTGGGAAAATAAAATTGCTTCTCACCTGCAGTCCCTCAAACCATTAAGGGAAACTCAAAGTAGTATATAGTCTCAGCAGTGCAGGTTTAATAAAAGGTATGGCTGTAGGACACTCTGTTAAGAGCTCTGTAAGATTTAAGGTGGTGCTTAGTAGATACTTTGAGCTACACAAAATAGCTTCTAAAAATTTTAGGGGACTTGTCCAGCAGATGCTTGCAACTCTCAAGGAAGAGAGAGACTTTTTCACAAAAGAATCATGGTAGACTTTTGGGTCATGGAGATCTGAACCAGTTTCATAGGAAACCTTTGAGGTTTTTTAAAATAATTGTATTGTTAAAAGTACTTCCACTCCTACTACAAGGGACTAAGACAAAATCATTAGAAAACTGTTGCTCTCAAATTTCTGCAGACAGGCAGCAGGATGAAATATGTACTGTGTTAAAGGTTCCAAAGACATTTTTAGGCCTAAAGTTTTGCTAGGAGGACTCACAGGACTCAGCATCTAGTCATACTCATGGTTCTGATTTATTATAGTAAAAGGATACAAAACAAAACAAAGAGAAAAGGTGTATGGGCAAAGTCTGGAGGAAACTAGGTATAAGCTTCCAAAAGTCCTCTCCCAGTACAGTCACACAGGAATAACTTAATTTCTTTTGCATCGAGTTGTGACAGCCCATGTGAAATCTTGTTTACCGGGAAAGTTTGCCTGAGCCCAGTAATTGAAGATTTTTACTGGAGGCCTGTCATATAGGCACTTTTTCTACCTAGCATGTGCCAAAATCCCAGACTTCCAGAAATAAAACATGTATTCAGCATGAAGCATACTGTTTACACAAAAAGTTTAGGCACAGTGAGGCAGTCTCGTCACTTAGGGAAAATTCTGTATCGGTGTAGGGAACTGTTTAACATTCCAGTTCCCAGATGTCAGCCAAGGGCCAAGTTTGCAAGCAGGCCTTTCTAAGGACTGCAATCTCAGGCCAGCTGTGTTATCTTTTCTGCACAGCTAATCAGATGCAAGCACGAACTTGGTGGTAACAGAAATCTTGGTGATTTCCCAGGATTGAAGTTACTATGAGCTGAACGTTTGTGTCCTTCCCAAATCCATAAGATGAAATCCTAACTCCCAGGATAGTGGTGTTGGGAGCTGGGCCCTTTGGGAGGTGATTAGGAATTAGAGGCAGAGATCTCATGAATGGAATTGGTGCCTTTATAAAAGAAACTTTACAGCACTCACTTGTGGCACTGTCCCATGGTCCTCTCTTAGTGGGAGCTGACTTCCTCCTAACTCAAGGGGTTGTGGTCTGTAAACTGGTTAGTTTGGGTTTTGGGATGAGAAGTCATTACTTTCCAGTATGGTGGTTCATAATATGTATCTGTTCCCTAGACCAAGAAGTTGTGTGCACTCTCTTGCTCACTCACTTTCTTTCTCTTTCTGTCTCTCTCTCCCCTCCCTCTTCCTCCTCTTCTCCTTCCTCTCTGTCTTTCCTTCTCGCACATACATCCACAAAGGCCTCAATAGGTTGTCCATATCTTCCATCCTAAGAACACCATGCCTAGTTAGCCATTGCCAAAAACATACACATATTCCCTAGATTAGTGCTGATATAAATTGGCAAAAATATTTCAGTATTTTCACATGTGTTCTATCTCCTCTCAGGTCAGATTTTGGACTTGACCTTTGGAGTGCAGCTGGCATATGACTCTTGCACTACCAGTATTCTGGAGGCAATGAGAGGCAATGGACTGTAGCTCTCCAAGACATTCAGTAGAAATTATTATAGACACTTCAGGCAAGGGGGTGGCAATTTCCTCAGGGGAGCTGGGGCTGTGACTGCTGGTCGGGAGACTCAGTGGGGCTCTGGGAAGTCAAGGCACTCATATTTGTCAGAATCATTGTAATCTGTAAGGCCCTACTTTCCCCTCTTCATGTCTTAGTTTAAATGTGAGAGACCTGGCAAAGCTGAGATTCAACTTGCTTTGTAATTCATAGTCACCCTGTCAAATTTGGTTCTGATCTCAGATATAATGGAAACAGATTTCCTTAGGGCAGAATAGATGTCAGCTGTTTTTCTGACTTTGTCTTCAACTAAGAATTAAAAGCCCTGAGCTTGTTTGTTTTCTGTAGACTTTCCAGTGCAGTTAGAAGGCACCATCGCACTCCATATAACCGCCATAATGTTCTATTTTAAGAGCTCCTTGGGTTCCCAAAGACTTCCCTTTAAAAGGCATTTCATCAAAACCAACTATAGGTGATAATTTCAGTATCTGTTTGCCAATCTATGACCTGGACTCCCGGGATCCTACTTTCCACTGGCAATGTGGCCATTACTGCCTTTAAACACAAGCAGCAGAGACAACCTCTCCCAGATTTCCATCTTTAAGGCGTGGTTTCCTGGAATCTTGCTTTCCTTCTATAGCACCTGCACTAGTCCAGAGCCAGGTGTCTGTGGTGTCTGTATTGTCAATGAGTGGGTGCTGGTTGGGAGGATGCTGTTTAAGAATTGCAGCTCACACATTTAATAGTAGGAAGGATCCAGACTGTGTAAAGATACATCAAGGATTCATTCAGGAAAAATATTCTAGAAATCAGCCAGTCTAGCATTCCCCTTGAAATCTTCAGAAATCAGACTTTCACCTAGTCCCATTGTGGATCTTTTCCTTCTAGTGTTGTAGTTCCAGGGTGCAGAAAACAGCAGGAAAGACCATGGAAAGCCTTGCCTTATCAGGATGCTAGAGGTCCATCCTTGGACTTGGCACTGGACAAAGGAAATAATATTACACTCTTTATGACAATACCACAGTATCTTGAGTAGTGTAGCTTTACAGTTGATCTTGAAATTAGATCATGTGAATCCTCTTTGTTCTTCCTTTTAAAGATTGTTTTAGCTAGTCTAGATCATTTTCATTTCCATATATATTTTAGAATAAGTCTCAGTCTTTAAAAGAAGATTACTATAATTTTGATAGCGATAAATTGAATCTGTAGATTAATTTGGGGAGAATGAACATTTAACACTGTTGAATCTTTCCGTCTGTCATTGTGGCATAAATCTCCATTTATTTAGGTTTTATTTATGTGCTCACAAGCAAGCCCACTCAAGTCCTTCTCATATGGCCTCTCTGCACAGCCACTTGAACCCGGAGACCCATCACTGCCCTCGCTTCACCGTTGCCAATGTCCTCATAGGAATGCCGCCCTGTGGAGCAGGACAGTCTCTCCAGGTGGCCCCGAAGCTGAGAGTCTAAGTGACAGGATGGT
>NW_012115431.1:6020-7242 GCF_000951035.1 Colobus angolensis palliatus
AAACTCGGGATACATATCTGGGCTGTTTTCTGATCTCTGACTAACTTTTTGTTTGCTTTGTTTTTGGAGTGACTTTTTTTATCTTTTAAATTATAAATCTCTTTGTGGGAGGAAGGGAAGATTAAAAAATGCTACTGGAGATGGAAAACCCATTTTTCTATTTGTGTTGTATCACACACTGTAGTTTTCTGAAATTGTATCTTTTTTTCATTTTCTGGATCTAGACTAGGGATCAGTAAACTTTTTCTGTGAAGGGCAGGAGTAGATACTTTAGGCTTTGCAGGCCATTCAGTCATTGTTGTGACTCCCTAACTCTGACATTGTATCTAGAAAGCAGCCGTGGACAATATGGAAACTACTGAGTGTAGTTATGTTCAAATGAAACTTTATGAGCACTAAAATTTGAATTCCATTATTATTTTACATAGCACTAAATATTATTAATCTATGTGTCTGTTTGTATTTTAAACATTTTAAAATGCAAAGATCAGTTTAGCTCATGGGATGTGCAGAACAAGGAGGTGGCTGGATTTGGCCTGTGGGCTGTAGTTTGCTGATTCCCGGACTGCCTGAAAACTAATGCAAATCAGTATTCAGGCTGGGTGTGCTGGCAGCCTGTTACACAGGCTGGAGTGTGGTGGCACGATCTCAGCTCGCTGCCTCCTATGCCTCCCAGAGTTCAAGCAATTCTCCTGCCTCAGCCTCCTGAGTAGCTGTGACTACAGCCATGTGCCATGATGCCCTGCTAAGTTTCGTATTTTTAGTAGAGAATGGGTTTCACCATGATGGCCAGGCTTGTCTCAAACTCCTGACATCAAGTGATCTGCCTGCCTCGGCTTCCTAAAGTGCTGGGATTAGAGACATGAGCCACCACACCCAGCCGACTTCTTCATTCATTCTCTATGACCCTGCTCTGACCCCCACTTTTGGTGCTCCCTCAGTCTACCCTACCGTCTACCCTACATCTTTGATACAGTTTGGCTGTGTCCCCTCCCAAATCTCATCTTGAATTTTATCTCCCATAATTCCCACTTGTTGTAGGAGGGACCTGGTGAGAGATAACTGAATCATGGTGGGGGTTTCCCCCATACTGTTAGTGAATACATCCCATGAGATCTGATGGGTTTATAAGGGGAAATCCCTTTCACTTGGCTCTCGTTCTCTCTTGCCTCCCACCATGTAAGATGTGCCTTTGCTCCTCCTTTGCCTTCTGCCATAATTG
>NW_012115432.1:0-990 GCF_000951035.1 Colobus angolensis palliatus
TCACGCCTGTAATCCCAGCACTTTGGGAGGCCGAGGCAGGCAGATCACGAGGTCGGGAGATTGAGACCATCCTGGCTAACACGGTGAAACCCCGTCCCTACTAAAAATACAAAAAATTAGCCGGGCGTGGTGGCGGGCGCCTGTAGTCCCAGTTACTCAGGAGATTGCAGCAAGAGAATGGCGTGAACCCGGGAGGCGGAGCTTGCAGTGAGCTGAGATCGCATCACCACACTACAGCCTGGGCGACAGAGTAGGACTCGGTCTCAAAAGGAGAAAAAAAAAAAAGATTAGAACAAAATGCTTGTCCACTTTCTCATCATGACTTCTCCAAGTGCCCATGATTACCTCATCTCCATTCCTCTCCTGTCTCTAAAAAGAAAAAGAAAATGGACTCGAGAGTTTTGGCTTAGGGAAATCAGGTGTACAGTTGCTAGAGGACTTCCATGAAAAGGAAGCCAGCAACTCCAGTCTGCTTCCAGCCCTGGGTTGAATTAAGGCTTCCTTAGATATTCACTTGTATCTTCCACCACACACAGGAAAGGCAGTTAGTGAGACCAGCTAACTGTCATTACTTTTAGTGGCAAAAACCGCGATTACTTTTGCTGCAACCTAATACATGCAGATATGGAGGGATGTATGAGAAGCACAGTGCAATCATCAAGATGGACATTTAAAAGTCAATTCCCTTTGTCCGGCCGGGCGCAGTGGCTCATGCCTGTCATCCCAGCACTTTGCCAAGATGGATGGATTTCCGGAGTCCAGGAGTTCGAGACCAGTCTGGGCAACATGGCAAAACCTCGTCTCTACAAAACATATAAATATTTGCCAGGCGTGGTGGTATCCACCTGTAGTCCCAGCTACTTGGGAGCCTGAGGCAGGAGGATCACTTGAGCCTAGGAGTCTGAGGCTGCAGTGAGCCATGATTGCACCACTGCACTCCAGGCTAGGCAACAGAGCTAGATCCTGTCTCAAAAATAAAAAATAAAAATT
>NW_012115432.1:8685-9840 GCF_000951035.1 Colobus angolensis palliatus
CGGAGCTTGCAGTGAGCTGAGATCCGGCCACTGCACTCCAGTCGGGGCGACAGAGCGAGACTCCGCCTCAGAAAAAAAAAAAAAAAAAAAAAAACTGAAAACAGAGCTGCCATACTGTTACCAGATGGAAGGTCTTGACAGTCAGTTGTCCAGGTTCTTAGCGTGTTGGACAAAGAATCAAACAAAACGCACAAACAAAGCAACAAAAGACAAACAAAGCAGCGAAAGAATGGAGTAATGACAGCACAGATTTATTGAAGCAAAAGTACACTCCACAGAGTGGGAGCTGGCTTGAGCAACAGGCTTAAGCACACCAATTACAATGCCCTCTAGGGTTCTCATTAGGCTAGAAGAATTAGGTAACACCCCTAGGTACCCTTTAGAGGCCTCCAATTGGTTACACCTTATGAAGGATTTGCCCATGACCAATCAGTCAGAGGCTGAAGTGGAGATTTGGCCCACCATCAATCAGAGGCTGGAATGGAGACTACTGTCTTATCATAGGAGTAAGGATGTGACCTGGATGCTGCCTAATCTTGCCTAAAACTGGCTGCACCTGCTGTTCTTTTACTTATACCTTAACCCTTGGTTACCCTATATCCCTGTTCTACAGCCTCAATACAATCCAGCAATCCCACTCCTGGGTATATTTCCAAAAGAAAGGAAACTCGTATGTCAAAGAGACATCTGCACTCCCATATTTATTGCAGCACTGTTCTCAATAGCCAAGATTTGGAAGCAACCAAGGTGCCTGTCAACAGATGAATGGATAAAGAAAATTTGGTACATATGCACAATGGAGTACTATTCAGCCATAAAAAAGAATGAGATCCTGTCATTTGCAACAACATGAATGGAGGTCATTTTGTCAAGTTAAATAAGCCAGGCACAGAACGAGAAACTTCTCATGTTCTCACTTATTTGTGGGAGCTAAAAATAAAAACTATTGAATTCATGGAGACAGAGAGTAGAAGGATGGTCATGAGAGGCTACGAAGAGGGAATGGGGTGGGGAAGTGGAGAATGACTAATGGGTAAAATAAATAATTAGAAAGAATAAATAAGATGTAGGCCGGATTCAGTGGCTCACACCTGTAATCCCAGCACTTTGGGAGGCCGAGGCGGGTGGATCACCTGAGGTCAGGAGTTCAAGACC
>NW_012115432.1:16300-16938 GCF_000951035.1 Colobus angolensis palliatus
CGTTTCCCCACTTCCTTCTGACCCCTTACTGACGTTTCCCCACTTCCTCCTGACCCCTTACTGACGTTTCCCCACTTCCTTCTGACCCCTTACTGGCTTTGTTGAGCCTTGAACCTTCTCTGGAGTTGGGCCAGAAGTTAATTATCCCTAGGCTGGTCTGCAGCTTCATTCACTTTCTTGGTAAGACGCCAAGCAGCTGCTCAGGTTTCCACACCTGGCTTTCCGTTGACTGTTGCTCACCTGCAGCTTTTCATTACCTTAGAGTATCAGTGGTGCTTGGCCATCGCCCTCCAGTCCCACTGTTCATACAGCTACTGTTTCCTCGGGACTTTTCTTTTTTTATTTATTTTATTTATTTATTTATTTAGTTAGTTAGTTAGTTATTGAGACAGAGTTTCAGTCTTGTGGCCCAGGCCAGAGAACAATGGCTTGATCTCAGCTCACTGCAACCTCCGCCTCCCGGGTTCAAGCAATTCTCCTGCCTCAGCCTCCTGAATAGCTGGGACTACAGGCACCTGCCACCACGCCCAGCTAATTTTGTAATTTTGCATTTTTAGTAGAGACAGGGTTTCACCATGTTGGTCAGGCTGGTCTCAAACTCCCGACCTCAGGTGATCCGCCCGCCTCAGCCTCCCAAA
>NW_012115433.1:0-81487 GCF_000951035.1 Colobus angolensis palliatus
ACCCCTGCCCAGGAGGGAATCGAGAGTTCGGTTCCAACAATCTTAGCTCTTAAAAGCTCTCCAGCCATTTTTTCCCAGTGGAGTTCGACACTGAGCTCTGGTGTCCTTTCCATTACTGCAACAGCCTTAAAGTCTTCCTTGCCTGTGTGATTCTGTGTGCTGCAACTTTTTTAAGCCCTAAAGGAATTTGCTTTTTGATAAGAATTCATTAACAAAAAGTGGCTCTCAGGATGAACCAGTTTACAACCTAAGAATTAATATTAAAATGAGATAAGTAACTTTTATAGCAATATTGACCAGAGAATATCCTTTCAAATATTTTTCCTGCTAGCATGACAAAAAGTTTTAATTTGTAAAATTATGTTATGTTTGCTCGTGTTTTAAGAACATATCAATTACATAAACTGTACTCCTATATAAACATCTTAAGAATATTTATTTCATAAGATTGACATTAACTGTTGAGTTCCTCTGTTTCTACAAACATGGTGTTAGTTCACATGCAGTTTTATTTGATGCTACGCAACATATATGTCAATTGTCACTTTCTTTTCGTGTTTCTTTCCTTTTTTTCCAGCTTTATTTTGGTATAATTGACAAACATTGTATATATCTACACTGTACTATGTGATGATGCTATGACACTTGCAGACATTGTGAGAGGATTGCCATTATCGAGCTAATGAACATTGCCTTCACAGAGTTATCATTTTTTGCAAAATTTTACAAAATTATTGCAATCTTTGCTTTGACAGTCCAATGAAAATTCTGGCCCTTGTTTCTTACATACTTTCACGGACAACAAAAAATGCTAAACTTACCAGCTGCCTTAGGTTTACCACGGGCCTTCCAAGGAAATGAGTCCTGGGGTAGAAATGGGCCCCTTCTGCCCAGCGTGCTAAAACACACAAACCTCACTCCTTCATTAAAACAAAGCCAAACAAAATTCACACAACTGCATTTTTAACCTGTGTTTGCATAACAATGAGTTTCATTCTTCACTCTGCCTAATTTATTCCCCGTAGTGATTTGCCTCAGGCCCCTAGTCCTTGCTCATGCTAATAAATCCAGTGGCTAAAGACAAACCTTAGTGCTTTTTTAGAATTATTAACAAAATGCTAACTGTGGTTCTTCTGTAGAGGCTCTGTTTTATAGGGAAATGAGACAACTAGACAAAGCCCTGAACACTTTCCCTATGGAACTTTGTGACTTAGTTAAATTACCATCCCCAAAGCCTTCCAGGTTAGCAATAATTAGACAGCAAGTAAGTGATCCCACCATGATAGTTTCTTTGCATAATAATCTAATGCCCGAAACACTCATAGGAGTAATGTATTCCTATCTCTGCTTTGCAGATAAGGAAGGGTGGAGAGGTTACCCATCATACTCCAGATTTCACAAGTAAAAAAGTTGGCAGATCTCTATTTCAAAGTTCATTTCGAGTGGCTTCAAAATCTGTGAATATTCTATGCCTTGTGCTATTTTCTTACCTGTAAAATTGACAGAACAATAATTGATGTGTAAGTTACATTCCAAGCTTGGAATTCTCAGAGGTGTAGTCCTGAAAGAGAGTGTCTTGGACCCAGAGAAGTGTGCAGAATCCATACCTTTCAAGGAAGGCAGTAGAAACAGTTCTCTCTTTTGAGACACTTAAAACCTTTTACCCCACTGGTTCATTCGAGTGCATCTAACAGTACAGATCACTTGGTCCAACTGGAGAACAGTTCTCTGCCTCTCCAGTGAGCAGATCCAGTCTTTGCCTCCATGTTTCCATACATTTGTTTTCTAAACCCAGAGAAGTGATATTTACTGTCAGTCTGTTCTTGAGATGCTTTTAGGGTATGGCAAAGGAAACGATTCATGATGTCAGGTGTATTCTTGGCTCTGCCTGCTTTTCTTTTCTTCGACCTTCCATAAACAAGCAACTTCGTTTCTCTAAGCCTTCATTTAACTTCTTGAAGAGTGGTGGTAATAACACCCATCTTATGGAGATTTTCTAACAATAAGATAGAGTAGAATCTCAGAGATCCTTGAGTTCTCCAGGCTGAATGCATTATATAAAAGTAATTACTTGGTGTGAACATCTAGGAGGCATTTCATTCTAGTCAGGGGATGTCTCTGGTATTTGTTTTGGGCAAATAAAGCAAGCTTAAAGGAAACTCGGCCATCAGTTTGTTTAATGCTCTTATTTTACAGATGAAGAACATGCACAATTATGTAATATTATGAAACTGAGGTCAGTTAGGCTAAGAGTCTTTCTCAAAATCCTCAATAATAAATGTTGTGTAATGTAACTATACACACAGTCTACAAAGGCAAACAGTATTTAACTTGCTTGAGGTGGTACCTGCTCTTTTGTTTTATAATAAGGTTGTGCCTATTTTCCCAAATAAGTGCTATGAAGAGATTAATTTTAATTATTTTTAATGTCTCTATCTTAAAAATATACACATTATATAGATATAAAATCATTATAACTTTTTTGTATGAGTGCCGATAAAATCAACCAAGATTCTAAGAGGACATGACTCCAAACACTTGGATTACCCCGACACTGTGTTTGTGTTTTGTGGGATAAAGCTTTACAGGTTGATACATTCTGCCCGGAATGCTGGCTCCATCTGCTTTCAACGTTCCACTTATACTCAAATATACATAAATTATATACATATATAAATTAAAAATTGTGCTAATAAGTTTTAATTGCCCATTTTATACTTATTATCTATGCATCATTGGCTGTCTTGCACCAGTTTAGGTCTTATTTTCCTAAGTATAAAATAAACTTACTTGATCAAGACCCTGGTGCATCCTTTGTCCATAGTATTACATTTCATACAAAGTAGGATCTTAATATGTTTTGTTTGATGATTGATTTGTTTTTCTTTAAATATACTTACTCATTGACTTGTACAGCATTATTCAATGAATATCACTTTTGGGCAAGTATACAAAGAAAAATCATATATCCTGATTTTCAAGACTGCACAGTTTAGCTGAAGATCTACGAATCACTTACGAATAGGTAAATGACAAAAGACAATACATGTGACTCCAGTAGAATTCAGGGAAAGATGTAGCTTCCTGTGGGTACAGAATTCTTAGGGGAGATGGGATTTTCAGTGAGCACTGATTGGAACTGAGAGGAAGAACAGAAGGAAGGAGGTCATTCCAAGCTGATGGACTGACTGAGTTAAAGGCTGAAGCTGACTGATTCTGGTGGAGAATCATTTAGAAGTGATTAAATAGAAATTCTGAGAGCTTTGTGAAATTTAGGTTGGAGACTAGCTTGATTTTTTCACTTAGCATATTTGTTAAATAATTTATAAATATTTAATTAATCATAGTTATATCTAATTAATTGCATATTGAGTTTCACTAGGTTTAATGTTATAGGGACTAAAACAATGAGATGAAATAGACACTGGTGCTTTTACTAAAGAAGGTATCATAACTGCTAGAACTTCGGTTATTGTAGACTTTTTGCCACAGTGACATAAAATTTGTCAACAATTCTTTTTCACATGTTGTTTTGATTGAAAATTACTATTATATGATTCCTTATAGTGAAGGAATGGGAGGAGAAGTACCTCTCCCATGAGTTTTTCCAAAGACCTCTATGGTCTCCTCTTGCAGTGGTGAGATGGGTTTTCTTGAAATTCATTGGCAGTTGGCAAGAAAGCGAAAATCTGGATTGTTCTACCTCAAAGACTGATCTGCTCAGATCTTCTTTTCTCTGTGGCATCTTTCTCTTATTAGAGTTTTGGGACACAATTTTGCTTTTGCTTTTGGGTATTCTCATGCAGTCTGTTAGATAGATATTAAAGTTGACAATAATGCTTCTTGTCCATGTGTACAAAGTAACTAAAACTTTGAAGAGAACGAACAGCCAACTCCACAATAAAGCAAAAAAAGCTTTGGGTCTAAAGTATTTTGATTTCCTCCCGTCACCATCAATTTTTGAGATGCACTTATAATTAATTATTTTTCTTTAAAAATAGATTTATAGCCACCAGAGTGGGCATCTTCCAACAAAGAGATCAGAGTAAATAATAAAAGCTTACCTGTTAAATCTCCCAGCCTGATGCAGAGCATAATTAGCAGAGAAACCAAACCAATTGCTGTGGGATGTTTTGCAGAACAGATGCTCTTCTTCCATCCTCTCTCTAAGATGGCTTTTTTGTTGTTGTTGTTAGTTTAAAGAGATTCTAAGTCCCAATCATAGTTAAGTTTAGAGAAACACTCTGAGTGACACACCAAATATTTCAATTAACTGGTAAAGCTGGTTCAGATGAATGATCTACTTTTCCCTGTGTGGTATGCACACAGTGGTGCATTAAACCTGCACTTAAACTAGGGTATTTTTTTTTTAAGTCTGTAGTGTTTAGAGAGAAATTCCTGCTTAACATATTAGTTGTTGAAATTGTTGAGTAGAATATTTGTTCTGGCACTGATTTTCTTTTCGCATGTGTGAGATGTCTGGAGAAAATTTCAGATGCTCAAGGAGAGCCAGTTTATTGGTCTGTTTTGTTATGTTCAATATAGGAAACTTGTAGCCTCTTTAATCCGCCATTAGCCAGAGTCTAGAGAGCAAGGCATGAATGATAGCAATTTAGTTATCACGTTCTATTTCCAGCAGAATTGTTTGTAGTTTAGCTCAAAATATCCATCTTCTTAATTTTAACTGGTTTTGCCAGTTGCCAGTTAAACCAGATTGCAAGTGAAAATGAATATCATCAACACACTTAAATATTTCTGTGCACGGTACAAAGCAGACTGTAGATGATTATAGAGTACTGGAAAATGTGTTTCCACAGAAACTTTCTTCTAAATTGCTAGGAGTGTGTTAGACTTTAAGATTACTCATAGACATGTGCTCAAAAATTTGGTAAACTTTAAAAATTTTTTATTTTACTTTAAAAGTATATTATAAAGAAAGCAATATTCTCTAAGGCAATGAATCATCTATTCCCCTCCAGTTTAAAAATGGTACACGGAACATTTATGTTATACACAAAAATTACTTTGAATAGCTGTGTGTGATTATTTTAAACAAAGCAAATCACTAAACATTTGGCATGACATTGCTGATCACCTCTTCTTTTTTAAATTTGTATAAATTTAGGGGATGTGTGTGTAATTTTGTTACATCTGTAGATTGTGTCGTGGCGAAGTCAGGGCTTTTAGAGTATCCATCACCCAAATAACATACACTGTACCCCAAAACCTCTCATCATTCACCCCCCCTCGGCCCCCTTACCTTTTTGAGTCTTCATTGTCTATCATTTGACAGTGTACACCTTTGTGTATTCATTATTTAGCTCCCACTTATAAGTAAGAACATATGGTATTTGTCTTTCTCTGTCTGACTTGCTTCACTTAAGATAATGGCCTCTAATTCCATCCATTGTGCTGCAAAAATCATGATTTCATTCTTTTTGTGGCTGAATAGTATCCCATTAGGTATATATGCCACATTTTCTTTATCCAGTCATTTGTTGATAAACATTAAGGTTGATTCTATATCTTTGCTATTGTGAATTGTGCTGTAATAAACATACGGGCACAGGTATCTTTTTGATACAATGATTTCTTTTCCTGTGCGTAGACACCCAATAATGGGATTGCTGGATAGAATGGTACTTCTGTTTTTAGTTTTTGAGAAATCTCCACGCTGTTTTCCATAGAGGTTGTACTAATTTACATTCCCAGGAACAGTATATGAGAGTTCCCTTTTCTCCACAAACTCACCAATATTTGTTATGCTTTATCTTTTCAATAATAGCCATTCTGACTGGTGTTAAAACGATACCATAGTTTTACTTTGAACTTCTCTAATAATTAGTGATGTTGAGCATTTTTCATGTCTGTTGGCCATTTTTATGTCTTCTTTTGAGAAATGTCTATTAATGTCTTTTGCTCACTTTTTAATGGGATTATTTCTTTGTTTGATTTTTTGTTGAGTTGTTTGAGCTTCTTGTAATTTCTAGATATGAATCCTCTGTCAGATGAATAGTTCGCAAATGTTTTCTCCCATTCTGTAGATTGTCTGTTCACTCTATTGATTGTTTCTTTTGCTGTGCAGAAGCTTTTTAGTTTAAGTCTCATTTGTCTATTTTTGTTTTAGTTGCTGGTGCTTTGGGGGTCTTAGTTATGAACTCTTTGCCTAGACCAATGTCCAGAAGAGTTTTTCCTAGGTTTTCTTCTAGTATTTTCTAAGTCTTATGTTTACATCTTTGATTCATCTTAAGTTGATTTTCATATACAGTGAAAGATAGGGGTTCAGTTTCACTTTTCTGCATATGATGATCCAATTTTCCCAGAAGTGTTTATGGAAAAGGTTGTCCTTTCTCTAGTGTATGTTCTTGTCTATTTTGTCAAATATCAGTTGGCTGTAAAAAATGTGGCTTTATTTCTGGGTTATCTATTTTGTTCCACTAATCTATGTGTCTATTTTTATACCAGTACCATACTGTTTTGGTTACTATTGACCTGTAGTATAATATGAAATCAGGTAATGTGATGTCTTCAGCTTTGTTCTTTTTGTTTAGTGTTGATTTGGCAGCTTGGGCTCTTTTCTGGTTTCGTAGGAATATTATGATTGTTTTTCTAATTCTGTGAAAAATGATGTTGGTATTCTGATAGAAATTACATTAACTCTGTAGATTGCCTTGAGCAGGATTGTCGTTTTAATGATAGCAATATTAATTCTTCCAATCTATGAGCATGAGATGTTTTTCCATTTGTTTGTGTTATCTCTGATTTCTTGCATCAGTATTTTCTATTTTTCCTTGTAGAAATATTTTACCTTCTTGGTTAAATATATGCCTAGATATTTCATTGTTGTTTGTAGCTATTGTAAACAGGATTGTCTTCCTGACTTGTTTCACAGCTAGATTGTAATTGGTATGTAGAATCAATACGAATTTTTGTACACTGATTTTGCATCCTACTGAATTCATTTATCAAATCTAGAGATTTTTGGTGGAGACTTTAGTTTTTCTGATGTAAGATTATATCTTCAGTGAATAGGAATAACTTGACTTCCTCTTTTCCAGTTTGGATGCCTTTCTTTTCCTCGCCTGGTTTCTCTGGCGAGGATTTTTAGTACTATGTTGAATAGAAGTGGTGAAAGCGATTACCTCTTCTTGGTCTTTCTAAGCAACTACCCTAGTTTATCTCTTCTCTTTTCATCTGGGTTATAGCTGTAGCCAAATATGCCACTCTACTTCCACTAACTCCTTCATAATGAACTTGGAATTATCTTCTGATAATGCACTTCTTTTTTAGGAATATTCAAAACTCATAAATTTCAGAATCAAATCAGACTACTTAATCCAAAAATGGCCTTCCTATACCACCAGACCCTCTGAAAATGCCCAGTCTTTTTAAAAAAAATCACACTGTACCCCTTTCTCTGCTAATAAATTCACATAGCAGCAGTACCTCAATACATACGCTATATGGTTGTCTTCTCACTCACCCCAATCTTGTCCTTTGGCTCATCCTATTTTATTTTTTTTAAGAATGCTCTTTCCTTTCACATTTCTATATGCTTATACATTATCATTCAGGGTCCATGTGCTATGATTTGGATGTTTGTCCTCTTCAAACCTCATGTTCCAATTTGGTCCCCAAGGTGGCAATGTTAGAAGGTGGGGCCTGGTGGGAGGTATTTGGGTCATGTGGGTGGATTTTTTATGAATAGATTAATGCCCTCTTTCAAAGGTGAGGGAGTTCCTGCTGTATTTGTTACTTGAGAGCTGGTTGTTAAAAAGATTCTGACAGCACCATCCTCCACTTCCTCTGTGCCCGTAGGAACCCACCCATCTCTCACCATGTAATCTCTTGGCACACACTGCTCCCTCTGCTTTTGGAGGTGAGGCCCTTACCAGATGCAGGTACCCAGTCTTGAACTTTCCAGTCACCACAATCATAAGTTAAATAAACTTGTTTTCCTTATAAACTACCCAGTCTCAGGCATTCTGTTATAGCAACTCTAAATGAACTAAGACACATCGTAAGAACTACCTCTTCCCAAAAGCCTTCTGAGATATTCCCCTTGCTCCTCACTTACACACATACCTCAGATTAGCCTTCCAGATTGTACTTCTCCAGGAATGACAGTCACAATACTTAACCTCTGCATGGCATGGTCATCCGCAGATCAGAACCTAGCTGGCTGAATGTAATGGCTGAATGGCCAGCCCACAGTCCTGTATCTCTCTCAGCTGGTTTCCTCATGTCCTTCAGGAAGAGTTCACAGACATCTTCCTGACTAAAAGGTCACTATTCTGTGGTCCTATAGCACCTGTGGGTGCCTCTGTCAGGGCACTAATCACACTGTGTTATTGTCTCCATGCTCTGCCAGGTAGAACACCTGGCATATCTAGACACTCAGTAAAAGCGTGTTGCCAAACTGATAAAATTAAAAAAAAAATGAATTGAGGATAAACACAAGTCTTAATATATCCCAATCACTCTTCCTAGTAATTGCATTTATAAAATGCTCAGAAAATATTTGTTGTATTAAATTTGAGCTCTTGATCTCTAATAAAGTCTTACTAATCATTTAATAATAATGATTATAATGATGATGATGATGATACTGCCAAACAATTACATAGCAGTCACTATGTGTCAGGCACATAGTGCTTTATAGATACTTATTTAATCCTCACATCTACCTTTGTGAGGTGGTTCTCTAATTTTTCCTGATTTTTAGAAGAAAACCGAAGCATAGAGAGATTAAATAAACTGTCTAGAATCCTGCATCACATCAGTGGAATGACCGGGCTTCTAACCTAGGAAGTCTAACTCCAAATTCAATACCTTTTTGCTCTGAATTAATTTCAATGAAAGCACTTTTTGATCTGATGAACTTATGGAATATATTCATTGTTTTCTTTCCTAACCATCCATCCTTTCCATTAATTACTAATACATTGACACCACTCACAGTGCGTTGTAGAATATTTTCAATCAAAAGCATGTAAATAACTATCTTACCAACAACATTCATCCTTGAAATCTTCTTGCTAAGACATGAAATTGTTGCCTCCACACTTAAACTATTTATTTCCTGCCTCTAGTTTTTCATTTGCCTTGTCCTGGTTTTCTAGCTGAGGATAACTTGTAAAAGTGTGTTCCCCCTTCACCCTGCCTTCAGCACTCAGCTTCTCGGTAACTCATTGATTCCCTGGGCATGTGCTACCACTCATACCCCAGTGCTCCCCGTATTTTTTCCCCTCATCTGAACTTCTCACTCACATTTCGGTTCCAAGTCTCTAAAATAGATGTTGGCTTTTCTTTCACAATTAAATAAAAGAAATCCCTGAAGATTATTACTCTTATCTTAATTCATATTCTTAAATATTTATCCCTTAATTATACTAGTAGCGTTACATGGCTAATCTTTTGAACTAATTATCATTGCAATATGTTTAATGAGATACATTAAGCATATCTCAATGATAATTTTTTTTACTTAAAAAGGAAAATATATACATACATGTATATCTTAAATCATCCATATAATTCTTAAATATTTATCCTTTAATTATACTAGTAGCGTTACATGGCTAATCTTTTGAACTAATTATCATTGCAATATGTTTAATGAGATATATTAAGCATATCTCAATGATAATTTTTTTTACTTAAAAAGGAAAATATATACATACATGTATATCTTAAATCCATCCATATATGTCTTAAATCTATCTATCTTTCTATCTCTTAAATTGGTCCTCTTATCCTCCTTTCCTCAATCCTTTTACAGTGAGTCTGATACTTACTACCTTGTGCTATGGTTTGAACGTGTTGCCCCAAAACCATGCATTGAAAACATAATGCCCAGTACGACAGTGTTGGGAGCTGGGGCCTAATGGGAGGTGATTAGGCATGAATGGATTAATGCCATTATCGGGGGAGTGTGTTTGTTATTGCAGTAATGGATACACTATAAAAGGGAGAGTTTGGTTCTTCTCTGTCTCACTCTCTTTTGTCCCTCTACTGTGAGATAACACAGAAAGAAAATCCTTCCTAGACACTATTTCCTTGATCTTGGGCTTCTTAGCCTCCAGAACCATGAGCAAATACATTTTGGTTCATTATAATTTACCCAGTCTATGATATTTTGTTACTGCAGCACAAGTAGACTGAGCTACCTTGCAATTAGATGGTGATGATGGTTTCTCATATGGCCTCTCCTTCTTGAATCTTCCCTCTGTTCCAATTATCATTCATACAGTTGAAGTAGTTATACTAAAACCTTCTTCATAAAGATCATTTCTATATGATTACATTATAAGTGATTTTAATTCCTTTATTATTTTCTATATTTTTAAAATTTTCTGCAATGAACATACTTTCTTAAAACAATTACAGTAATTATATTTTTCACAAGAAAAAGGACAATAGCAGCTATTTTATAAGATACTGTAAGGGACTACTGTTTTTTTTTCTATAAAATCTAAATGGGCATTATTAGGCCCCTTCTTGGCCCCTCAGTTAGACATGCTGACCAACACACACTCTCGCTCAGCCTCTGTGAACAAGGAGCTATTCACCGAGATATAGGATTGCTCAGAGCTGCCCTTAATAATTTATTCATTCATCTCCTTCCCTTCTTAGTATGGGAATTCTGAGACTGGCTCATTCTTTCCACAAATGTTTATAAGATGCATCTTAATGATGAAATTAATGCTTGAGATTGAGTGATTGAGTAGTGATCAAAGCATGTCCAGCTGTATTTTCATGTTGCTTACAGACTTTTCATCTTTACATCTCTCAGCCCCTAGTGTAGTGTTAAGCACTCAGGAGATCTCTCCAAATAACTACTCTTGATTTAGGATTTTTATCCGTTCACTGCATTAGATTGTGGAAATTATAATATTCATAGAATTACTTAAACCTCATTGTCTCTAATCAGGTAAGGAAAATATTTCAGACATTAAGCACTTTGATTTCAGGAAAAATTTTTTTCAACTTTTATTTTAGATTCGGAGGTACACTTGCAGGTTTGTTACATGGTCTAGAAATTTTTTTAAATCTTAACTACATACATCCCAGTTATAGATCAATGAAAGAGTAACCTTCCTCCCCATGCCCTGCCAAGTAAACAGTTTTGAAACCAAATAATATGTTAGGTGTCCAAAATAACATCAGAAATAAATGATAATTTATCCTTAATTTTTGCTCCTTCATCTCACTATTTAGGGTCTCTTGTCACTGCTATATTACAGGTATGATAATATACTTTCTATAGTTCTGCTTTCCTTAATACCTGCTTTCTCAGGTTTCGAACATGTGCTTTGTGGCTTAACCCTGTGGTAAACATTTTACATGTATCACTTGTTAATTTCTCACGATACTGACATGAGGTAATTTTATTATCCTTATCTTGCAGATCAAACCCTGAGGCTTTCAGAGACGTGAGGTACTGCGCCAAGGTCACACTACTGGTAAGTGAAATCGACACTGAAGGCTAAAATCTCAGTGGCCAAGTCCTTTCCAATGCCTGTGTCTCAGTCCAAATGATGGTCTCATGTCTCCTTGTAGCTTAATGAATCATCAGCCTGGTTTCATCCTGAAAAACCTGGTTTATATCTGTTCTGTCCAGAGATGTGTGTATGCATAGTGTGCCTATTTTCACAGAGTTTGCCTGGAATCAGCCCCAGGTCATGGTAAGATAACCAAGGAAGTAACCCCTTTATCAAGTCCTTGGAAGCCGGTCCAATGGACCCAATCTCTGTTCGAACTTCTACCTGCTATGTGGGATGGTTGTCATTAGTAACCCATGTTTCTTAATGTGTGTTTCTGCATTGTTATTCTCATCCAAACTCCTTAAATAATAGGGCTGAATTTCTCTTGTGGATTACTCTCTTTTCTAAATTTTATTCTCATATAGAGGGCCCTGAATGTGCTAGGAATGAGGAAGTTTGGGTTTTTGTAACTGAGCTAATTTTGGGAGGAGGGAGGTTGATTTCAGTTTTACATGCTGAGCTCTCAAGGTAGAACTAGGTTACTCCAGGAAGAAATCTTTTCCTTCTTCCTTTTTTCTTTTTCTAAAGTTGTTATCAATGACATCCAATGTCACTGCATGATACTAATGTAAAGTGTCAGATTAAATCAAATGATGGTGTCTGTCTAATTGTTTTGCAAATGAACAACCCCAGTCACTTACATTCAATGTAGCCTGACTTTATAAAGATTTAAATAGAAAAGGTGATTCTCTGGAAGAGTGATCTTTGCAAGATTCCTGAGCTGCTTGTGCAATGTAGAAAGCACCTAGCTATTCATCAGCTTGGCTTATTTGACCCAAATGAGGTGAATGAAAAAGATATAAATTTTTAGTCTGTGACACCATCACCTGCCACCTGTCACCTGTCACCTCCAGGTCAGAATCTTGAACTGCTCTTAACATAAACTGAAAAGAAAGTTGAAAAACCTTTACCTACTGCAAAATGTTATTTTATTTAAAGCTTCACAACTACAGTCTTGGTGGGGGTGTTCAACATGACTGGCAGCTGCCTTTGATTTACCCAGGAGCACTAAAATGAAAATCACAGCCAGCCATCACCTTAAAATTATTGGGGGTGGAGTGCTGGGAGAAATTCTCTGAATTTATGATTTATTTGCTCTTCTGGTCACAGGTAGTATTTCATATCCCACTCTAGACTTACATACACAGCTGTGTGTATAGGCATGGCCACGCTTATTGTTAAAATATTAAAATACTTCTACGCCAGTTGATAAATAATCACTGCATTCAACCTCCTAAGTAACTCCCTTCCAGTCAAAGACCTTCCCTCAGGATCCCGGGAGATTCCCACAATCTAGCAAATAAGAGAAATAACCCCGATACAGCAAGATTCTTCTGGAACTCTGCACCAATACTGAGGCATCTGCCATTCTGTTGTTAAATATTTTAACTATTGCCCCTGAAATGAGGAGTGGAGAACTTGAGTGGGCTGGCTTTTACACAGGATCTATTGTAAAAATACTTTTTTTATTGTTTGGTTTGGATCTTTTATAAAACTTCAGTGGAAGATATTGTCTATTATGAGTCTATTGTCTCTCATTACAGAATTTATGCAATACATTTTTTAATTTCTTCAAGAGTGTCTTATTTTGGGAATGTAATTTACTTTCCAAGAAAGACAAAAAACTAAAAGACTCCTGTTTCTTTTAATCAGGTAGGAGGAATACATTGCAATGTAGTTTTCATTTTACTTTGTCTTTCTGGAATTCTAATACTAAAATTAACACCTAGTTGAAAAATAAAATTATGCAAGCTACTTGATGTGTCTGTCTTTTCTCTTAGTGACTGATTTGCTAATTTTAAAATTGCATTCGTTTTAATGTGACTTAATGTTAGAAGTTGCATTTTAAAAATTGGGGTTATGGGGATAGGTTTTAAAAAAATCGTACCTAAGTTCCTTGGGTACCAAGAGCTGCAGGGATGCCCTAATGCTTCACTGTGTTCTCCTGAACAAGTTCCATACTTTTGCAGTTATTCCTCTGAAGTTAGAACTGAAACCTATTATTAAAATAAAAATAGGTTTGAATAAATATTAAAAATCCATTTAATTGTCCATGTTTCCTATTCAGGAATCTTCTGCTGAGGTTTGCAAACCTTTAAAGTTGGCCTGGTTAGATATGAGAAAAGGAAATCTGAAAATATCCATTATAATATTATTCTTATTTTACATTTTGCCTTATGTGATATTTACTTAGTTCATGGACAATTGCAATCTTTCCAATTGCTTCTTTATCCTAGCTTCCTTGTAGCCATTTCACATGAACTTGTTTATTTTGTAGAATTGGTAAAGGCAGAAAGAGGTTAAATTGAAAACACTCATTTTGCGAAACAAATTAACTAGAAAAAGAAAAAGGGGTTTGAAAGTTAAATGTTGAGAAGACTGCTTGGAGTGTATGCCCGTTTTCAATTGTCTGTGCATGTCATTTTCAAGAACATTCTCTTTTACCCTGTATACCACGGACGATAAGCCAAAATGAATACAAAACTTACTTTAATGCATTCTATGTACCTTCAATAGTCTGTGTATTCCATAAATTTGGAGACATTATGCTTTTATCTTTGTGCTTCTCATTCTTAGTTCAAGGCTTTATACATAATATGTGCTCAGTGATTGTTTACTCAATTTTATGTATTATGTGCTTAGCACATTGGAGACTAATTAGGTCCCTTTTGTTTACAATTTCTGTGTGTTTTAAATCTCTTAAAGTTCTGCCATTCTGCCAATCAAAAGAATAATCATTATCATCCATCTGTTCTACCTTTTCAGTTACCCAGTCAATCAATAATATATTACTTACTGTGTGCCAAACACATTTCCAAAAAAATACATAGCTAAAGAAAGCATCTTTTCCCAGTAAATTTTACTTACCTTACGCATTAAAAGATAGGTAAGTAAATATTTTTCTACATAATGGACTGATTGAAATAAAAGTTTGAAAAAGGTCTGTGGGAACAGAGAGGAGGGATTCATCAGCTCTGTATAAGAAATTCAGGACAATCTTCACAGAGGGGTTGATATTTGTGCTGTAATTGATGAATTCAGTTGACAAATATTAATATGAGTTTCCTGGTAAACAGAAGTGGGGGCAATGACATTCCAGATTATTGAACCACCTTGTTCAATAATTGCTTGTTTAAGAAAGATTGAGATGTTCATGTTGCATAGGAAGGAGATATGGTAAACTTGGGGAGGTAGGGGAGATGCTATTGTGAAAGACCTTTCATACCATCCTATGAAATGGAGCTTTAGTCTATAGGTAAAGGACAACTAACAGAGGTGGTTGGCCATGGATTTAAATTTCAACTATCAACTTGTGTTGATATTCACAGACCAATGTAAAGGGGGAGACATCTCGCTTAGATTTTTCTTTGCAGCTTACCTAACTCATAGGCTCCTGTGTTATTCTATTATGCAGAAGCCCTGCTACAAAAATGTGAGAACTTGCAGGTTAAAAGATGGAAATAATATGTTCATCAATTGATATGTGTTACTAAAAGGGTTTCTTTTTAAACAACTTGAATAATATTCATGACTAAACGTTGGAACTACATGCTACCATTTATTTTAAAAATACGGTATTCATTTCTTTATCATTTTAGATTATAATGGAAACCTCGACTTCTATTTACTATGCTGCAAATTTGACTTGTACCTAAAAAGTATTCACGCTTGGCTTACGTGACATCTGTCGAGAAATTTAAATTACCCATTGACAGAGATCATTCAGATAGGAAAAGCTAAATCTACGTAGAAAAATTGAAAGGAAGTGAATTGGGCAGCTGCAGGAGAGAAATGATAAATCATCCATTTATGTCAGAGGAAAGTGCCTGCTTCTGTATTGCTGGTATGTCATGTAGTTCAGATTTGAAATACAAAGCCAATCATTTTTTCTTATATATAGCATCTGTCCATGAAGGGCTCAAACAACATTTATGTAATGGTTTCCCACAATATTTCAGTGGAATAAAGGATAGCCTATGATGCTTAATTTATAGATGAGGAGATGGCGGTGATTGCTAGCAAAGTACTAGAAATGTGGTAGCATCACTTGTTAGGGATTTGGTGCAACAAGCAGGCAAACCAGAGAACAAGTCTGCTGTAGGTGGTTGAATTGTGGAAGGCAATGTGCTATGTGAAGATAGCTCCAGAAGTGTCGTCAGAAATGGGGATTGGATAATGCCAAGATGGCTCACATTCTTGCACTATTTGAAATAAAGAAACATGGAAGAAGCCAATTATCTTCCCCAAATTGAAAAAAGTCTCTAATTTTTCTTTATTTTTTTATTATTATTATTTTTTATTATACTTTAAGTTCTAGGGTACATGTGCATAACGTGCAGGTTTGTTACATATGTATACTTGTGCCATGTTGGTGTGCTGCACCCATCAACTCGTCAGCACCCATCAATTCATCATTTATATCAGGTATAACTCCCCAATGCAATCCCTCCCCCCTCCCAAAAGTCTCTAATTTTTCTAGCCTGATTCTTTGTCCCCTGGGTTCAAGGGTGTTCTTTATTTTCCATTACTTGATGCAGTAGAAAGTATTTTTATTTCATTTTATAACAAGAGAATCATGCCAGTTTTAAGTAAAATGTAAATTTTTAGCTCAATATAAATAATTGTTGCATTTATTTACATAAAAAGTGAAGGAAGTTGGGAAACCGCCTTATAATTTAGCTGTATTTGGTAGGAATCAATGAAAGGCTTAGGAAAGAAAAATATCATTTTAAGTGATTTCTCCAAGACAGGCAGGCAGAATTATTCTAGGGCATTTGCATGAACAAAACAATTAGCAGTAACTCTATTATTAAATAGATTAATAGATAATTAATTTTAAACACTTGAGAATTACTTTATTTTCTCTTGGTTCCTTACATCTATATGTGTGTGATGATAAAAAGGGGCACCTCATTATATTAATTATTTGCATGTTTTCAGTAATGATCTGTTTCAGGCGCTCTGCCGAATTCCGTACATACATCACCTTGTATAAACCTTAGATAACTTCCTCCCCTGCCCCAGTAACTCATGGATACCATAATTGTATTAACTCTTTATAAGAAAAACAAAACACAAAATACAGAGCTTAATAAAGTTAACTTTAGACCACATTCCCACTGAGTGGCAGATTCTGAATCAGTATGCAGTGTCACCTGACTCCACAGTGTATGAGTTTAGCCACAGTTCCATGATTCTTCTGGGCCCAGCCTGTCCTCTTTGGTGCTGGGAAGAGCAGAGAAGAGGTTTTGTTCCTTCCAGAGGACAAGGGGTGTGTGCTGTGGGCATAGCAGTGCTGGAAAAATGGCTGAGGTGTCACGCCCCGGAAGCGCTGAGGACTCTCTGGGGGGCTTCTGCCTTAGTCTTTTGAGGGTGACACCATCCCAGAATGACTTCGCAACCAGGATAAAGCCAGGAAAGATGGAGGGCCTGGCTGTGTGGCCAGCTGTGCTACAAAGTCAAGAGAATTAGTGATTCCTCCACATGGTTCCAGGGGACATGCAGGCATAAGAGCAGCTGGAACTTCAGACACGATATGGCAGAAGCTCAGCCAGAAGAGCCTCCTGTTGTCGCTGTTGCCAATTTTGGGTTGTTTACATCCCTTTGCTCATTACCTGAGAAGCCTCGGAGGGCAGTCTCAGAGGATGGAACCAGTTCCATAGGAGGTGAGGTGCCAGTGGAGGATTTTAAGCCATCTGCTAACATTTCTGGCTGTGTGCTACACTGGCCAATGTAAGAGACAGACAGGAGAGGACGTATAGTTTGGGGAGGAATCTACTGCATTGATTGACTCTAAGTGAATTACAACAAGGACCCAGACCAGAGGTGGATGGAGAAGAGCAGTCAGCTTTGAGTGGGAGTTTAGAGTCCTATATAAATTTTGAGTTTTAAGAGCTGAGAGAAAGACTCTACTTCCAGACTTACTCCTCTCTAATTCATCTTCTGCCCTGAGGCCAGAATGATGCTTTTAAAATGTAAGTCGTAAGTGACTCCTCATTAAAGTCACCTACAGAATAAAACCCCAGCTGTGACGAGGCCACAGATAGGCTCCCAGAAACTAATTCCTTTCTGTCTTTCTACTCTGACCTCCAGTCACAGACATGGCGTGTCCTCAGTGAGCATCTTGCCTCTTCTGCTTTGTCTGTCTTGCACAGGCCTATTTCTAGAGCCAGTGATGTTTTTTCCTTACATACTCCATAGTAAAAATCCTACTTACTTCTTTAGGAGCAGCTTAAATCACACATGCCTTGGAAACTCTTCTTGATTTTCCCATTTCATGCAACAACAAAAAAGGTCTTTCAACATGTCATTTTCATGGTTTATAACTTAATCTTTCAAAATCCAAATCTATTATTGTTCTTTTCTGGCTGAAAACATTCACTGTCTTCCCTTTTCCTAAAGGTTAAAGTAGAACTTTACCCTAGATGAAACCAGCTTCATATAAAATAGTAAATACTTGAATAACATAACATTTATTATAGTGTTTTTAAAAAAGTATACATGCGTAATAAATATTGGTTGAGAAATATAGTTTTTAAGGTATTAAACATCAGAGGGGCTTCATACAAAAATATTTTAAATTTCTCTTGTACCACACTAGACTCTTAATTTATGGAAGATTATTTCAGTATAAATATATCAAGCATCCTGTGATACTGTAAGAAAAATATCACTCAAAATCACTAAGGTAAATTCATCACTTTTGGGGCATTCATATATGGAAACCCTGGCAAACAAGAATAGCCTGAAATCAAGGAGGTTGTCTACAGCTGGTGAATGTTATTTGGAGAGGGGAAAAAGTTCTTAGCAAGAAAACAGCAGGCAAATCACATTTTCATAATTATGTCCAGTATTTATATAAACAAATTTTCTTGAACTGATCAAGATTTGTTTTTCTTTATTGAGAAAATATGACTTCTCTGCTTCCCTAGCTAGAGAAGAAAATGCTTTTCTTTCTGGAGCAATGGTAGGAAACCCTCAAGCCCAGCACGAGGTCCGACGTGTTCTGCATACCTACCTTTTAGTCAATCTTGTTTATTTCGCTGCCAAGCTGTTGCTTTGTGAAATGACTCACCATTATTTATCTAAATTGGTTTTAAATGAGAATGTTTAACCAAAAGATCTGATCTGGATATTATGACAGCTGTTATAAAATATGGGGGTCCAAGTTGTGTCATTTTCTTTCTCACAATTTATTTACTTGTCAGATTTATTATTATCATTGTAATATTTTCCCAAAACAAAAGTGTACATGTGAAGTTTTCAGGAAAACTTTTAGACTATGAATTAGGATACAATTATGAAAATCAGCATCGAGTTATAGAGTTATAAATTATGAGGTCTGTATTCTGATTCTAGCTCTTAAAACAGGAATTGAAACAATCAGGCTAAGCTCGCTGGGCCTGTTTCCGTACTAGTCATGAAGGAGTTAATAGATAATGTCTGCATTAGTTTGCTTGAGCTGCTGTAATAAAGTACAAGTTGGGAGGCTTGAACAACCAAAGTTTATTGTCTCACGGTTCTGGAAGCCGGAAGTCTGAAATCAAGGCATCAAAAGTATCGGTTCCTTCTGATGACTGTGGGGAACCGCGTGTTCTAGGCCTGTCTCTGGTTTGTCTGTGACTGTCTGGCCCTTGTGTCTTTTCACAATGTGTTCTCTTGGTGTGTCTGTGTCTTTGTCCGAATTACCCCTTTTTATAAGGACAAATTACCCCTTTTTATTGGATTAGGGCCCACCCTAATGACCTCCTTTAAACATGAACAGATTTATGAAAACCCTATCTCCAAAATGAGGTAACATCCTAAGGCTCCGGGCATTATGATTCCGGCATACCTTTTTTGGGAGGCTGGCACAGTTTAACCCCTAATGACATCCGACTTCCTTCTTTTCAGCTTGAACATTTTGTTAAGGCTGTATATATGCCAGTCAGTACCCCTGAGGTTGTTAGCAAATGAAACACAAATGTACATGGTTTTGGCATAAAGGGAGGAATTTGCTGACACAATCCAGGAACAGGGAATGACATCTCTGTCGAGGTGCAGCTCAGGCCCTTCAATGTTGGCAGGAGGCTTTCTCCATTTGCTCCACTTCGCTTTGTTTCAGCTTTCTTTTCTTTTTTATTTTGAGACAGAGTCTCACTCTGTTGCCCAGGCTGGAGTACAATGGTAGGCTCTCGGCTCTCGGCTCACTGCAGCCTCCACCTCCTGGGTTCAAGTGATTCTCCTGCCTCAGTCTTCTGAGTAGCTGGGATTACAGGCTGCCACCACCATGCCTGCCAATTTTTTGTATTTTTAGTAGAGATGGGTTTCACCATCTTGGCCAGGTTATTCTGGCACTCCTGACCTCCAGGCTTGCCTCGGCTTCCCAAAGTGCTGGGATTAAAGGCATGAGCCACTGTGCCTGGCCTATTTTCTTTCACTGTAGATTGGCTTCCCACATAACCAAAGACTGCTGACATCTTACAATTCTTCTGAGGGTGGGCCTGGGGAGGGAGGGATGTGGAGGACTTCATTCAAGTTTGAATAATCAGCAGGGCTTGCATCTAATGGCCCAGCTCCAACCAGGTGCTTACCCCAGACTACCCCTTCTGGAGTGGCCTCAGGGAAGAATGTGGCAGTTGGGCCTCCACCTGCTCTATCCCAGGAGGATGGTGTTTTAGGAGGTAGGCAGTTCCATAGGCTTTAACTGTAGTAATGCTAGTTAAAAATGTGTTTTCGTCCTTACTGATTGTGCATGTATGATACAGGACTTGTTTAGGTATCTGCCTTCCAAGTACAGATGAGGGTTTTCCACACTGGAAAAATCTTGGCTTGTTGTATTAGCCTGTTCTCATGTGGGCCATGAAGAAATACTTGAAACTGGGTAGTTTATAAAGGAAAGAGGTTTAATGGACTCACAGTTCCACATGGCCTGGGACTGCTCAGGAAACTTACAATCATGGCAGATGGCACCTTTTCACAGGGCAGCAGAAGAGAGATTGAAAGCAGAGCAAAAGGAGAAGCCCCTTAAAAGACCATCAGATCTCATGAGAACTCACTCACTATCGTGAGAACAGCATGGGGCAAACCACCCCCATCATTCAAAGATCTTCACCTGGCCCCACCCTTGACACCTGTGTATTGTTACAATTCACGGTGAGATTTGGGTGGGACACAGAGCCAAACCCTATCAGCTGTGAAGGCTGAAATTGGTGGAAATGAAGTCATAGTCTTTGGAACACAGAGTAGATGGTGGGGCTGTCAGAAGAGACGACATGAAGAAGGAAATTACAAGGTGGGAGCTTAGGAGCCTGGCTTGTGTGTGGCACAAGGCCTTAGATTCCAGGACCTGTTGTGCCTCAGGAAGGGAAGTAACGCAGACTGAGAGGTGGTCCAGGACACAGGTGTAGGGCATGCTGGACTGAAGGACACGCTGGCTTGATCAAAATTGATGTAAGGCATGAGGATGAAGGGTAGTGGTGCTGTTTGGTACTCACTTGATTTGCCATTGCATTGGGTTGCATAGTGTCCACCTGCACCTCTCCCCAAATCCATGTCTGCATGGAACCTATAATGTGACTTTATTTGGAGATAGAGTCTTTATAGATATAATCAAGTTAAAATGCAATCCTATTGGATTCTCGTGAATCTTAATTAGCGACTGGTGTCTTTCTAAGGGAGAGGAGAGGGCAGTATGGACACACAGGCACAACAAGAGCCCCATGTGATGCCAAGGAGGAAACTGGAGTGAGGCAGCCACAGTCCAGGGGACAGCAAGCACTGCCGGCAACCACCAGATACTGGAAGAGGCAAAGAAGGATCTTTCTCTAGAGCCTTCGGATGGAGCATGGCCCTGCCAGCACCTTCGTTTTTGACTTCCAGCCTCCAGAACTGTGAGAGAACACATTTCTGTTATTTTAAGCCACCCAGTTAGTGGCACTTGGTTAGGACAACCCTGGGAAATTGTGACAGATGTGGGCACCTCAATTATGAGCTATAGTCTTTCTGTCTGTCTACTATTATTTGAATTCGATTCACCAAAGAATAATATTTTCTTTATTTAAAATGTTTTAAATTATGAGTGCATATGTGGACGCAGATATCATATGTCAGAGGCTCACAACTTGTTTCAAAAGTAAAGAGTTGCACCACTTTTAAACAACTCAAATACATAATTACAGTTCCGAAGCTGGGGTTGGCCAGGAGTGATTCTCCTTTGCAAAGCTGTCTTTGGAGTCCTGCTACGTCACACTCAGAGAATTCCTATTTTATACCTATGAATTATCAGAAATCCTAAACTTTCATTGTTAAGATCAGTTGTACATTGTTTAGAGAGGAATACCTATATGAATTTACTAAAAAGGAATTTATCTGAGAGTTAAACACAAGCCATTAAATAACACACACACACACACACGCACACACACACAATATAAACCATTGGTTTTCCTTCTGTCAACCACCTCTACCCTTTTTAGGAATTAAACTCCTTAAGGTTTTCTTTGTTTTAGAGCATTGCCTGATTTGGATGAGAAATATTCATTTCCTCCACTGAAATTCTTCAGATTGCCTCTCCAAATGTCAGTGCTATTGGGCTTTCCCTGGGAAAACAAAACAAGATTGCTGTCAGAGAAGCAGTTTGCAGATGAGCAGATCAAACAGATAACAGAATCCAGGATGCTATTATTAGCTGTGGAGAAGGCAGTCGGTGTGCAGGTTACATAAGTGAGGGAAGTGGTGGCATTCTGGGAATGAGGAAGGAAATGGAAAACTGATCCGTGAGAAAGATCTGGGCTGCTTTCTCATTACCTCTTTTTCTCCCCACCAAAAAAGAAAAAAAAAAAAAAAGGTCCAGAATTGTGCTGTAGTCTTTCTGTCTACCTACTATTATTTGAATTTGATTCACCAAAGAATAATATTGTCTTTGTTTAAAATGTTTTAAAGTTGATGATAAATCCTGAGTTCAGGTCAGTGGACACAAGTGAGAAGTAAAAAGTCAAGCACCTTATTATGGAAATGTTATTTACATCACACCCTGGTTTTGCTGTGTTACAGCTTGTAGAATAGTTGACAGCCCTTTCTCAAGTTTCTGTGTATTTCTTCACAGTCCATAACAATCTGACTGTTGGTCTGCAATTTCTTTTCTAATGAGATTTTTTTTTGGCATGTGAAAATGCAGAGCTGCTTTAGTTCTACTCCGGGTTTTTTTTCCTTCACTGTTTTTCTCATTTTGGGGGGCCTATTTTTTATTCAGCCGCGGGTTTGGTGCTTCTGTGGTTATTTTCTAACCCTTGGCCATGGCATACTTAGTACTTCATTTCTAGCAGAATCTTTTCTGATGCTTGTCAGCTTCTATTTTACTCTCTGTGTTTTCTTAGTATATAAAGCTCAACCACTACTTATTGTTTTTGGAAGATAATGTTGGTTGTGCGCCTGGAACGACTTGAATAAACTTGCAATAAATGACCCTATCCAAATGAATCAAAGGGTACGTGTGGGGCACAGCCCATAACCAGTGCATGGAGACAGTATCAGTAAAAACTGTCAGCTCCCCAGTGAAAACACCCAGAACTGCCACAGGCAACTCCTCATAATAGGACTTTTGCAGGGAACAGTTTCTTTTCAACGACACTGCTTTTAACAGCCTGCAAACGTTCTTCCTCTGTGTGCACTCCGCCTCCAATCAAAAACTGAAATTCCAAATCAAGTCTGAAATACTTTTTAGCAAACAGTTCAATTCTTAATCTCCTGAAAATCAAGGAACCAGATCTTTAGAGAGAATACATTCACAGCAGCAGCCTCTAAACAAGGTTATCTTTACTTTCGCTCCTCAAATCCCACTGCTGTGCCTTATTCACATAATTAAGGACAAAGGGAGGCTAGGTGAGATTACATTCAAATGAAGTCATGCCTGTAATCTGTAGGAAACGGGTACTAGGTATAGCCTGATAAAATCCTTAGGAGAGCGACTTTGGTGCTCTCGGTTTGTGATTAGATACAGCGGAGAAATCCTGGCAGTTTACTCTTTTTAGATGCAGCATTTTCGTGGTGCACTTGTTTAATTGAACAAATCAGTCCAGCATTGTCTGAAGCGTGCATCATATCTTTGGGTCAGGCAAGTTCAAGAGTCTTCCCCTGGAAAAAAACAGTGTGCATGTGTGTGTATTTTAATCTTGAAAAATCACTGTCAAATAAATATTAAATGGTAAACGAAGACAAAATCAATAAAGCAAGCAATAGGTAAGGCACAGCCGTCCAGTGTAGATCTGCTGTTTATAACCAGTCCTTTCTCTGTCAGGATGGATGGGTGCAGGATGGCAGGAAGTGGCCACAGGTCTGGAAGGTGTCCTTTTAACTTCCTAGAAACAACTTCCAAGAATCTTGAGGGAATCCTTTTGAACATGTTATGGCATGTGGATCCTTTCTTCCCAACCTTCCAATAGCTTCCCTTCTTACTGAGAATATAACTAAAGACCTTACGGTGACCCTCCCATCATGACCCAAAGCCTCCATCCTCCCTCTCGCCCTCTTTCATGCTGTTTCAATGATACTGACCTTGTTTTTCTTTAAACACACAAAGACTGCTCCCACCTCGGAGCCCTTGTAACTGCTGTTCCCTTGACTCAGGATGTGTGGCCCACAGGCAAGCATGCTGCTGCTTTTCCCACATTCCCACTTTCTGTCTCTCTGTTCATATATCAGAGAGACCTTCTCTGACTATCCAATTGGAATTACCTTGCATTCCTCCTCCTCTTTACACTCTACTTTGATTTTATTTATTTATTTATTTATTTATTTATTTATTTATTTATTTATTTATTTATTTATTTATTTTGAGACAGAGTCTCACTCTGTCACCCAGGCTGAAGTGCAATAGTGTGACATCAGCTCCCTGGTTCATGTGATTCTCCTGCCTCAGCCTCTCAAGTAGCTGGGATTACAGGCACCTGCCACCATGCCTGGCTAATTTTTGTGTTTTTAGTTGAGACAAGGTTTCACCATGTTGGCCAGGCTGGTCTTGAACACCTGACCTCAGGTGATCCACCAGCCTTGGCCTCCCAAAGTGCTGGGATTACAGGTGTGAGCCACCACACCCAGCCTGATTTTCTTTAGAGTACTTTTCCCTACATGGTGGAGACCATCTAAGTAGTTTCCACTCCATCTCCCCAACTAAAATGAATGCTCCTTGAGGACAAGGGCTTTGTTTTGTTGACTTCTTGATCCTACTGCTTAGAGCAGAGCCTGACACATCCATGTGGTCAACAGGATTTTGGTGTTACTGCTGTGGTTATGTTATGTGATATGGCAAGAGAGACTTGGCAGATGGAATTAAGATTGCTAATCATCTGACCCTGGGGAGATTATTCTTTATTATATGGATGGGTCTGATATAATCACATGGCTTCATTTTCTCAAGAATGGAAAAGGGAGGTAGGAGAGTTCAGGGAGAGAGATATGACCAGGGAAGAAAGACACGGAGAGATGCAGTGTTGCTGGCTTTGCAGGGGAGGAAGGGGAGGCATCAGCTGGGTGTACTGGGGAAGTGGAGAGTGGCCCTCAGCTGTCAGATAGCAAGGTGATGTGAACCTCAGACATAGCACCACAAGGAACCAAATTCCGCTGATAATCAGCCTGAATGATAAAAAAAAAGGATCCTTCCCTGGAGCCTGAAAAAGAAAGAGGCCTGTAGACACTCTGATTTTTGGCTTGTGAAACTTTAAGCAGAGACCCAACTGAGCCCATCACACTTTTAACCTATAAAAACTATGAGATAATAAATTTATGCTGTTTTAAGTACGGATGAATAAAGAAAAAAATAACAAAGCATAAAATAAATCACTAAGGTGTATTTTGCGTTTTGAGATTTGATATCCAGAAAGAACCAAATAATTTCTTAAGCTACCTGCTAATAGATGGAGAAGTAAAAAGTAAGGACATATGTACATAAGGCATACACTCAAAAGCTGTGAAATTGAATAGGTTTTTAAAAAAGATTGCTGCTGAAAAAGAGCATGAATTCTCTTTTACTTAAAAGATAATGGTTGTAGGAAAAAAATGAAAAAAAGGGGGGAAAATTGGTTGGTTAATGTTTCAGTCTCGACTCCATCATTCACAGGCCCAGTGACCATATGCAAGTCACCCGACGTTGAGATAATGATAGTATCTACCTTGCAAGAATGGTAAAGAAACAAAAAGACTGTGTATGTGGTAAAAAAAAGTCATAAACTCTAAGTTATCAAATATGATAACTCAACTCTCTTGTATGTACTGGAACTATTGTCCTTAGGAAGAGTTCTCTTATCCACTTCTGATCATTCTGAGATGTTTATTTTTCAGAAGTGCAACTTTTTCCAAAATGCTTTGGTATGATACTCACGCATATGAAACAATGTACTTCAGCATTATATGCATACTTTAAATGAGAATATTCTCACTTCCTGATTAATGTGAAAATGAGAAGCTAGCTCAAAATATTTATGGCATGTTTAAGGCTGATTAATCTTACGATCTTGAAAACATGATCGTTTCACAGTTTCTAAGCTAAAATGGGATGTACGTTATTGAGCTATAAAGGTCTTGGAATGAAATTTTCTCCTATATTCATCGTTGTATGGGAACTAGCATAAGAAATGGCATTTTGCTGGCTGAGCTGCAGCTCAGATGCTACTGTCTATGTGCACTGGTGAGTGGCGAGTTGGGGTGCCTCAACATTTTCCCCAACAATGTGGATACATGATTAATCAGCATGGGGCTTTCATTTCATCACTGGAAGGAGAGAATGTTGTCTGTCTGGGTATGGAGACTAGGTTATAACATGTTATGAAATTGAATAGGCTTTAAAAAAAGTTGTTGTTGGAAAAGAGTGTAGATTCTCTTTTACTTGCAGAGGGATAGATGGATGCAGTGGAGTGGCTGGCCTAGCATCTCCTTCTTGCCTGGCCTGGTGGATCCAGGTTAAGTGAGGAATGAGGGTTCAATGTTGTTGGAATTGTATTTACCAGAGGATTGTGAGTCTCGTGGATCCAGGTTAAGTGAGGAATGAGGGTCCAATGCTATTGGAATTGTATTTACCAGAGGATTGTGAACCTCTTGGCGCAAGCAAATAGCAAAGTGATACAAAGTCAAAGAGGCATTTATCCCCACCACTTCTAAATGGGACTCTGGTGCTTGATGAGTCTCTGGAGACCACATATAAGCATGAAAGAGTGTTGCAGGGACCCCCATGCCCTGCTGGTGGGAGCACATCTCAGAGCAGCCCTCGTGGAGCATGATATGCAAGACTTGGTGAAACAAAATCTGCATCTTACAGCATGGCCACCTCCGCCCTATTCCACTCCTTGTATATAATCACAGGAACCTTCTCCATGTAGTAGAGAGTAGTTGAAGGCAACTTAGTGTTGAAAACTAGGAGAATGAATAAGTAAAATGAGATGGATACATGCTATAGAATAATGCCAATCACTCAGAAACAATGGGTTATATGAACATACTGCAACATAGATGAACTTTTAAAATAGTGTTCAATTTTAAAAGTTAAAAACAGAATAGAAACCACAATTCATTATCATTAGTGGAAATAAAATCATTGCATATTTTAAAGGATCAAACCTACCAAGCAAAGTGAGTGCCATGAGGGGAAGGGGAAGAGAATGGGAGTTAAAGCTATAAGAGTAAACAGTGACATCAGCATTATGAAACCAACCTGGAAAATTGGAGTGGAAGAAATAAACTGGCCTTGGGTTATGTGGTTATAATATAATTTAGTCCTTTATTTGAAAATGATCTACTTGTCCTTATTTTGTTTAAATATGATTCCCTCCATTTGCTTGCCAAATCTGGATGGATTGTAAGAGGTAAACATAAGATTAATAAAGCACCAAGATGACACTAAATACCTGTTGATATCTAGCTAGCAGCCTTGATTTCCTTATATAGTAGTAGATGGCCTAGTATCTGAAAAGTATTGATGATGTATATATACATATATATGTATATATATGCTGTATACATACACACCATCAATATACCTATTATGTGTGTGTATATATGTGTGTGTGTGTATATATATACACATACACAGAGATAATTCTTCATTCAAACATGCCAGAAATTTGGAGAAATTTTGCAAATACAGGTGAATTTAAAAGGCAAGAATATTGTTTCCTGAAACACCACAAATTTCTCCTCTTTGTGAATTACATACAGTGCTTGCTAATTTTACAAAGAAGATTTGCCTCTTTATCAAATTCCTTTTTCGCTGTCTTTGGCTTCTTGAGGCCAGTGCTGATTGGAAAAGAAGAAACTGGCTTTCTATTAATATCTACCTTGCTTTATTTTTTTTCTGTCCCATAAAGAGATTCTTATAAAGGAAGTTGACTAGAGTTGGTGAATTATTTATGTTCTGTAGAATTAGTTTTTGTTGCCAATTGCCTTATTTGTTTTACTTTCTGAGGTAGGCAGAATAACAACCCCTAAAGATGTTCACATCCTAATCTCTGGAACCTGTGAATATGCTACTTTACATGACAAAGGAGAATGGGGCATTAAGAAGATGGAATTCAGGTTGTTAATTAGGAGAATTTAAAATAGGAAGAGTAGCCCAGCTTAACCAGGTAGACCCAATGTAATCATAGGTGTTTTTAACAGTGGAAGAGAGAGAGTTCAGAATTAGAGGGGGATTGAGGCTATGAGAGAACCGACATAGAAGATGAAAAAAGGGGGCCATGAGGCAAGGAATATGGGCAGCCTCTAGAAGCTGGAAAAAGCAGGAAAATGCACTTTCCCCTGGAACCTCCACAAGTGAATGCAGTGTTACTGAAACCTTGTTTTTTGCCCAGCGAGACCTGTATCAGACATGTAATTTACAGAACTATACATTATTAATGATTATTATTTTTTTTTTTTGAGATGGAGTTTTGCTCTTGTCACCCAGGCTGGAGTGCAATGGTATGATTTCAGCTCACTGCAATCTCTGCCTCCAAGGTTCAAGTGATTCTCCTGCCTCAGCCTCCTGAGTAGCTGGGATTACAGGTGCCCACCACCACACCCAGATAATTTTTTTGTATTTTTAGTGAAGACGGGGTTTCAACATGTTGGCCAGGCTGGTCTCAAACTCCTGACCTCAGGTGATCTACCTGCCTCGGTCTCCCAAAGTGCGGGGATTACAGGCATGAGCCACCACATCTGGCCAGAACTGTGCATTATCAAAACTGTGTTGCTCTAAGCCACTAAGTTTGTGGTAACTTACAGCATCAGAAGAAAATTAATGCAGTCTCTGGGTTTTTGTTGTTATACAGACATAATCATATGCCTCTATAATTATATGCCCTCAAAGTTAGGTTAGCAATACCTATTGAGAACATTTCTCTTTTTGTAGGGTTCACTTGTTTTTGAAAATCATTAATTTTTGGACTCACAAGATAGATTGCAGACAAAACTGCTAGAAAAATGTGGGGTACTTATTAATCATTTCAAAAAGAAGAAAAAACTCAATGTGAAATATTAGTATTTTATGGAAAGAACAAACCACAAGCTATCTTAGTAATTTAAAAAAACTCTGAAAGACAATTAACTTTTATTTTAGGTTAATTCCAAAGTTTTAGTCAGCACTGAGTTAATTTTGTTCAAGATTATCTGGTGGCCAAAATAAGTTATGGTTGATGCCTGGATTAAGAAAGCTTTTTAAGAATAGTAGTATTAGACGAATATGTCCACCATAGCACAGATTAATTAGAAAGAAAGCTAATTCATTTAGAGAATGGAATGTCCAAAGATAACAGTGTGACTATCCCAAGAAACAACTCCCATTATGAATTTTTAAAACCGTAACAGTATTTTATGTAGTCAGACTGTGTGTCTGTAAATATGCAATGAAAGTTTATGACCAGTGAATGTGGTTGTAAGATGTAGCTTAAGTGACCAGCATTCCTTGTAGGTTGAATACCAGGGTATTGTGGCAACCCAAAAAACAGAGATGTGAGAGATCTGATCGACCTGGTGCCCCAACAGTCATCCCCAAGTGAGACAGCCAGACATAGCCAGCATACATCGCAGAACACCTGACCAGCTCCCACCAGCGGGGCTTCTGTGGGCAAAGAAAGATTGAATTGACCTTTCCTAAGTTTCCGTTAAAGTATTCACTAATGGAGAAGAATTGGAAAGCATTAAGATGCCTACATCTTTCCAGACACTAGAAAGTAGAATGCTGTATTTAAGTAGAGACATGTTTTAACACATGCTGTGGGGGACTAGAGTAATGAAAATGCTGAGAATTTCTCTAGCAGACTTGGACCTAGGTTGAAAGGGGAGGTTTAAGTGTGTGTGTGTTTATTATATTGAACCACTGTTAATAAGGAGTGGATCTCCTGCTGAAAACTAAAGGGGATGCTTTTAGCTCAGCTTCACATATTAGCAAGTCAATTTGTATGTTTTTCAGAATGTTTCTTTTTTTAACAGAATTATTTTATCACACTATTTTCCCAACTTTTTGCTTCTTCAGAAAGTACACATACAAATTGCATAATGGAAAGCGATATATTTAGTCTAAAAGGATCATAGAACTTACTTGAGGTCCAGTAATTTTGAACACCTCCCCCAATGCCACATGAAAATTTTGGAATATTTGAGCATTATGTGGTTGCTATGGTAGTACAATCTCAGCCTAATTCATTCCCTTCACAAAATGAAAACTCACAGATATCTTTAAACAAATTCGATACCTTATAAAGATTATAGCAAATAGGTGTGCTATTTTTATGTGGCAGCATAAGAATTTTAGCCATCAAACTGGCACTATTCTACAGTAATGTTAAAGGTGGATAAAGTTTATTGAATGAGTTTATGTGAGTTAAAGTATTGAAGACATTTACATACATTTGCATGTATGTAACACTTTCTCTAAGAAACTCCACAATGCTGTATCTCCTCTATCTTCTGTTTTTAACATTGTGAGTAAATTGGACTCAAAATTTACTGATTTGTACAACTGTTATACAAATACATAACTATATTTCTTGTAACTCATTTCATCTTGTTCACCCCTATTCTGGCTGAAAATGTCTGGCTTTGTCCACCAAGGATGTCTCAGTCTCTCTTGAATTAAAATGTGTCAGCTTGAGTTAATTACTCAGTATTTTAGTTGCTCTTCCTCTTTCTCCCACATTGCACCCGGATGCAAAGGGAAATCTACAGAATATGATGATGTGAATTGATAGGTAGAGGGGGCCTGGGGGAGGGGGCTGCTTAAGTGACTACAGCTGTCATAATTCATAACTGGTTTTCTCATATTGGTCCAAGACCAAGCCTCCTGTGTGAATTCAGCCTGCATCTTGCCCAGGTTGGTGTAGCTGGTTTAGGCCTTTTACAGTGAAGTCCTTTTGTCCTTATATTTGGTGACCAGTGAACACCATTTGCAGTAGTACACATTCTGTCTGGGACATCTGGTAACATCATATGGAACCATCTCAGATGTATGTTCTTAGATGCTGTGCTGACCACGGGGCCCCTGGGAGACATGGGTTTTCCAGGTCTTCCAGGAGACAAGGGATCTTCCAGGTTGTGTCCAGGGAAGTAAGAAAAAAGCTTCCTATCTAGGATCTCCACTCATCCTCAAATGTTTCTGGAAGTCTTTATTGCAGTCTCTCTTCTGAGATTCAGTTCAGAGGGAAGAGAGGAGAGTAAAGTCTAACCTCATGTCTCCCTCTCTCTCTTTCATGCCTCAGCATCAGAACCTATAGTGACCAGAAGAAATTTCTTCCTGTGGGGTGCAAACTTTCCTTATCTCAGATATCTTTATGTCTTTTCACTAGGACTAACTGTAAAACTATGTTCAGATGTGTAAGCTTTGCTCTTAATATGAAAAATGCATTTTTTTTTGCTTGTTATATAATCATCCCACATACCCTTAAGCAAGCCAGACTTGCAACTCACTGTCTTATAAGGGAATTTAATGATGTCTAATGAGGCCTCCAAAGCAGAGCAAGGTTCCCTTTCTCTAGGCTGTCTCCAAAGAAGTGGGGAGGAAAAGCAAGATGGGGGATTAGCTCCTGATTGAGGCTCTTTCTAAAAAGTTGGAAGGAAAAATATCTTTATCTTTCTTGGCTATTCTTTTTCTTAGAGCCACACTTGAGGTTTTCTACATACAGTGGCCACAAGGCAGCTGTTGGTTGATGTGTTTTACTTTCTTTTTTTTCAAAGTTGTACGTAGGGAGAGGGTCTTTTTACGAGTCCCTTGTGAAGGGCAGTCTGGTTCCTCTGGTGGGGTCAATCTTAGGCTTGCCTCAGCTGGTTTCAGTGGTCCTGGAATCTGAGTTGGACAAAAGGCAGCCTGGATGTGTACTTGTGCCATTCTGTGAGTCACTGGCCAATCTGAGAAGTAGCGCTAGGGAGAAACTAACTCACAAGAAAGGGATCTTGAGAGACTAAATTGGAGACAAGTTCACAGGAAGGGGGCGTGGAAATCAGAGTTCATCATTTCCTGGACCAGCTCCCAGGTGGGTTTCAGATGTCCATTGAACTGAAGGGGCAGGAATGTTCTGAGAAGTTAAAGGAACATAGTGTAGAAAGATACATCAGATAACAAAATATATCAACCATACTCCCCTTCATGGCTACCGGTGGAAGGAATCCATGAGTTAAGTGCCTCGTAAAATGTTTCCATCATCTCTTGGGGAGTGGCAGGAATGAATTTCTCACCATGGGATGGAAAGAGCCATCTACTAAAGACACCACTTGTGAAAAAGCCAGCACCCAATTCACTCCTCATAGCTGGGAGCCTTTATCTGAAGTCACTGAACTTCTAGAGAAACCATCGATGGTAACCAGGGTGATTTTTCACGCAAGCATGTGTGCGTGTGCCTCTGCACATTTTCTCAGGAGAGATTCTGGGGCTTTCAGCAGATTCTCAAAAGAGTGCCTCTCTGCAAAGTATCAAGGGCCATTAGATGAATGGAAATGTTGCGCTAACAAGTAACATAAAACTTGATGCCTTAAAACCCTTTTCTCTTTCCCAGAAATTCCAGTCAAACAGAGCAATGTCACTGATCACAAAGTTCATTTCTATTTTCAGGAATCCCTTTTGTGATAAAACTCATACAAAAATGTCCACTTAAAAGAGAATAACAATAAAAAACAACAACAAAAGAGAACAAAGTCTTGTCTTGGGTGTTTTGTGGACACTCTCATAAGGGCATTTACTACCGATAAGCAAGGAATGGAGAATATCTTTAAATCACTGACATTTCTTATAGGGTGTCCAGCTTTGGAAATTCATCTGTGAGCCAAGAAGTGCGTGCGTGAGGATGAGCAGTGGCTTATGATAAATAACTTACTGTAAAGGGCAAGTTTCAGTGAGGAATTAACAATTCTTCCTCAGGAGGCCTTTATTTACTATTAAAAACCCGAGTGCCTTTTGCTGTTAGCAGGCTGATACTTACAGGGAAATTGATTCTCTTCACAGAATTTCCCGACGGTCCCAATAAGCCATTAAGTGCTCCTGGCCTTACCTTCCTTGGTTTAGTAGCTGCTCTGCCATGGTCAGCATCGTTTTCTCTGCAGCAATTAGTGGCAATAAGTGGAGCTCGCACAATTGATGGTGTAATATGCCTGGACAGTGTGCAAGCAGCAGTTATGAAATGCTTCATTGAGCAGAGCTCTTGTACTCAACGCCTCCCTCCCATCAGTTTTCCAGGTAGCAGAGCCTAATGAAGGCACACAGCAGGCGGTGCAGGGACTGGAGGAGCTCCAGTGCAGAGCTTTCTGTCCTAGTCAGAAGGACCAGACTTTGCTTAACAGGCCTGCTATGGATGCCTTCATCTACCACCCCAACGGATACAACTCAGTTAATCCTGAAGAGGTTTTGAAGAAAAGAGGCTTTTCCATCTGTCTCTGACAGCGTTTTTGTGTTCTAGCATTCCTTCTTGATTTTTTTTTTTTTTTGGAATTTCCATCTCTCTGTTTATAGTCCCCATCTGTTCCTGCATGTTGTCTACTTTTCCATTAGAATCTCTAGCATATTAATCCCAATTGTTTTAAATTCACAATCTCATAATTCCAACATCCCTGCCTTATGAGATTCTAGTCCTGATGCTTGCACTGTCTCTTTAGGCTGGTTTATTATTATTATTATTATTATTATTATTATACTTTAAGTTCTGGAATACATGTGCGGAACGTGCAGGTTTGTTACACAGGTATACACATGCTATGGTGGTTTGCTGCACCCATCAACCAGTCATCTACATTAGGTATTTCTCCTAAGGCTCTCCCTCCCTTAGCCCCCCACCCCTCGAAGGGCCCTGGTGTGTGATGTTCCCCTTCCTGTGTCCATGTGTTCTCATTGTTCATCTCCCACTTATGAGTGAGAACATGCAGTGTTTGGTTTTCTGTTCCTGTGTGAGTTTGCTGAGAATGATGGTTTCCAGCTTCAGGGTTTGCTTGTTGGTTGGTTGGTTTGCCTTTTAGTATACCTAGTGATTTTTTGTTGTGTTGAAAACTAACATGATGGGTGGGGTAAAAGAACCACGTAAGCTTTTCACGATGTGGTGGGAAGGAGCATGTGGGTGAGTGTTTGGGATGGAACTTTCTATAGTCTTATAATTACTTCTCCACTTGTACCCTGGGCTGTGAACTTCACAAGTACTTCTCAGTCCCCTTCCACTCCCACCACCTTAGGTGGGACAGGTTGGCTTGGGTGGGCTGGAATTGTTTTTTCCCCTTTTCCAGCAGCGGGGGATAGAGTTGGGTACTTCCCACCTCCCAGGTCAGTTAGGGTCTGGTTAAAACTTCCATAGTTTAAGGTTGGGTGAAATAGTTTCTCTTGCGGGCAGACCTTGTTAAGAAGAACAGAATGCTCTGGAATATTTTAAAATGATTCTCTTTCGCCTCTCCCTGCCAGAAGCATGAGTAGGCTTTTCTTGGATTTTCATTGTAAGAACCTAGAGGAGCTCCCACAGGTAAAATTTACAAAACTGAGAACAGCCCCCACTGCCCCCCAACCCCGCCGCTTCTGTATTTGGACTCCCCTGCAGTTTTTGACTCTCAGACTTGTCCACACCAAGCCTCCAGCAATTTGTCAGTTACAATTTGGGTTTGGTGTCCACGGTGGTTTCGTGCATGGGTTTCTGCTCTGGTAAGCTATGATTCTCTATATCTGCTTGTCAGTCTCAAATTTTGGGACTTGTGGCTTGCCTTGTGACCTCACTTTTCTGACAAATCTAAGAAGGTTGTTAATTTTTTGGTTTGTTAAGCATTTTACTTGTTGGGATAGAGTGATGACTTCCAAGCCTCTTATAAGCCCACAGGAAACAAGAAGGCTGACTTATTTGAGTACAAAAATTTAATTCATTCATTATATTTTATACAAAGATTTTGGAAACCTTTCTCTGCTGTAAAAGGAGCCTCTCTAAGCATTTCCACTATCCTCATGGTTTAATTACTCAGTATATGCAGATGATTCTCTATATTATGTCTCTGACCCTGACTCTCTGCTATGCTATATATCCGCATGTCCATCTTGCTACCAGGTTGATATATTTGAATAAGCAAACCTCATACTCACACGTCCACAGCTGCAGTCAATATTTCCTTGTCCCTATTCTGGGATCTTTACTTGCCTCCTGCTCTTCTCACAGCCTCTGTGTTCCCAATCAGTGGTGCTGACATTTACCCAGTTCCCTATGTCAAGAAAATAACAACTTATCTTTCCAGACTGCTAATCTCTCCCTGTCCCACATCCAGACAATGAATAGGACCTGCTGCTTTTACTTCCTGAGTGTTTCTTGGACGCATTTCCCATCTCCACACTGTTACCATGGTTTTAGCTTGAGCCACGTGGACTCGTTCCTGGATATTGCAAGTCTCTTAGGTCTCCTTATCTTCAAAGTCACTCTTATGTAATCTCCTCCACACACTACACAGAGTGTCCTCTCCACAGCTACACATTGCAGAAGTCACCAAATTTGGTTACTTATTCTTTTCCACAGTATAATCTCCATTCCACTGTACTGTGTTCCTTTTTAAGATGTTATCGTGTCTCATTAATTAGGACAGCATAGTCTGATTTCCTCCTCATAGAACTAGTAACAGTTTCTCATTCTTTCTTGGTCCCTAGTCCACGTCCCTGTCCTTCAAGTGACTGGTCCTCATTGCAGCCCACCTGTAAATACATGCAGGCTGACAGCCTGAATGCCTTCTCAGACTGTACACACAGGCTTTTGTGCAACTGCCATTTACATGCTCACGGATCTGAATTATCTATAGTGCAAATATCTTTGCTGAAATGCAGCTGTGCCTATGACCAGAATTCCAAATACGACATGGCCCAAATTGAGCTCCCCACTTTGTTCCCAATCTCACTTTTCTTTCTGTTCATGTGTGTCGTTTCCTGTGGTAGACTTAACATTATCATCCACCCACTTGCCCAGGTCAGCATACACAGACCCATACCCAGTCTTCTTTTTACTTTAGAGACAGTAATTCCCTGGGCAATTCCCTCTTGTCCCTATGGTTCTAAATAATATCTAAGTGCTGATAGCTCCAAAACCCCTGCCTCTAGCCTGGAACTCTTTCATATGTAACTCCCTGCTTAATACCTCTACTTGGTGGACAAAATCATACTTACTATTTTGGTATTCTTTAATGCTACTCCGCCATTACTCCTTCCCATCTTGGTTAATGGTGTACCATCCTCCCATGTCTCTGGCTCAAAACAGAGGAGTCCAGCTTGATACCTTTTGTTCTTACTTCTCATACTCATTCTATCAGCCCATCATATCAGCGTTGTGTCTCCTGAATTCTAAACCAAACCACTTCTCATCATGTCTCCTGCTTCTACGCGAAGTCATTTGTTTTTACCTGGATTACTGTAGTGATCCCTTGATTTGACGTCCTGATTCTACTCCTATTCCCCATTCCCGCAGTAAAATGCACAGAGAGGCTAAAGAGATTTTTTGAAAAGAAAATATCAACTTACATCATTTCCTTGCTTAAAATCCTCAAATTGCTGCTCATTAAAATTAGATTACAACACAAATGCATTACCAGGACCTAAAAATCACATGGCTCTGGCTTCTGCCTACTCACTCTCCCTTCCCACTTGTTTACTCTTCTCATTTACCTTTGTTCTCACTCTTGAATAGTTTATGCTTTTTCTGATCTCAGGGACTTGGCATAAGGTTTTATTGATCCCTGGACACTCTTTTCTAGAGACTTGCATGACTCTTTCACACCATTCAAATCTTGACTCAAATGTCCTGTTTTCAGAAACATATGCCTGACCTACCAATCTAAGGAGGCTTTGCAATCCTTTCTAGCTATTTATTACGTCATTGTACTGCTCGTTTTATTGCTAGCCCTGGCTACCTTCTGAAATAATCTAATTCACTGATTTGTTTATGCAGTTAGTATCTGCTTCTCACCAAGCCCATCTTCCACTAGGACATAAGCTATGTAATAACAGGAATTTGGCCTAACTTCTTCACCATTTTTATTTTTAGGCCCTAGAAGCTTGGAGAGCATGTAGTAGATGCTCATTAAATACTTGTTGAATGAATTTAAAAGTTTACAAATTCATTTTCTTTCTTTTTCAAATCTAATGTGCATTTCATTAAATTCTGTTTTTTCATCTCTGACAGTGACTCACCTCTCCAGCCTCACTGTTCCTAACATAGTTTAGGTCTCCATCATCTCTCCTCTATACTGCTGAAATAACCTTATTTTTCTTGCCCACAGTTGTACTTCTCTCAGCCAATTCCTTAAAACATAGCCAGAGTAATCTCTCTACAATGCAAACTTATTGGTGTTTTTGTGTAGCTTAAACGATTTCATTGGCTTACCATTGCTTTTAGGATAAAATCTGAACTCCTTTGTGTGATTTCCAGGGGGTCCATGATCCAATCCCTGCTTAATCCTTCTCTCTCCCTACCTTGATCTTTGACCTTTCCTGGTTCCTAGAAAAGTGTTCTCTCTTGAATCTGGAGCAGAGAATGCATCTCTTCTCTCCACTCTTCCTTCTCACCTGTCATCCATCTAAAAGAGTTTAGTGGTTGAGAACAGAGACTCTGGTGTTGGACGGAGTGGGTTCACGTTAGTGGAACAGGAAGCCCTGGCCTCGCTGGCCTCTACTCTCCAGAAAACCCTATAGTGGTTTTCACTCCCTTCCTTCCCCTCTATCTTCATGACTCTCAACCCAAGCGTTTGTGGGCCTGGAGTGAGGGGTTAGGGTACTTGTGCAGGATATTGATTTCTTGGAGGATGGTGGATAAGAGATCAAGTATGGAGGAGGGTATGACGAGGGTGGATTTGACTTAAATATGCTTGGTAATAATAAGGATGGACAGTACTGGTCAATATCCCTGGGGGGTTGGGTGTTATGTGGGGGTTAGAGTTGATGTGTTACCTGTATTTTTGAATATCCTGTTTAAGACGTGCCAATCAGTTTGTCGGGTTTTTTTTGCACATATCGTGCTGTATCTTTAGGATGTCTAGAATTGTTCTCTTCTATCTTCCTGGAATGCTTTTTCTACATTGCTTTTCCACACAACATACTATCTCTCTTTAAAGACTTTTCACATATCTGGGTAAGTCCACACCAGGACTTCATGGTACATGCAAATCATCTATTTAAATGCTCATCTTTATAGGCAAAACCTCTCAAGAACAAAGACTATGTCTTATTCATTTTTGTATTCATCAGGCTCAGTGCCAAGCACATGCTAAATGTTCATTAAATGCCAATTGAACAAAGAGGGGAGAGAAAAAGAAAATAACTCGAAGTGTAAAAGGTGCTTTGCCAGGTGTTTTGCATGAAAGAAAGAAGGAGATTTAAACAACAGGGAATGAAATTCTGCTTTATTTTATTCTCAAGAAAATCTAGGTTTTCTATTTTTTTTTTTCCCTGAGATGGAGTTTCGCTCTTGTCACCCAGGCTGGAGTGCAATGACACGATCCCAGCTTACTGCAAGCTCCTGCTCCCAGGTTCGAGGGATTCTCCTGCCTTAGCCTCCCGAGCAGCTGGGATTACAGGCATGTGCCACCATGCCCAGCTAATTTTTGTATTTTTTTAGTAGAGATGGGGTTTCACCATGTTGGCCAGGCTAGTCTTGAACTCCTGACCTCAGGTGATCACCCGCCTCGGCCTCCCAAAGTGCTGGGATTACAGGCATGAGCCACTGCGCCTAGCCCGAGGTTTTCTGTTTCTAAATGGATGCAATGAATTCATTTGTAAAGATCATCATGGGTACTTTTCCCTCCTGTACCCCACCTGGTAGTTGGACAAGTGTTTGTGTTAGTCAGATCAGTCTATAGTATTAAGGACACTTGTCACCAATGTTTATCTTGTGATCAGGCCTTGCTGCCTTCCTTCCAGCCTATCTCATCCTCTTCTCTCCTTCCTGGTTTGGGTGCATCTCAGATTTGCTGCTCTGCTCTGCCTCTTAGGATTCCAAGTGCAGAATTCCTCTGACTTTCCTATTCCATTTTCCAGGTTGCACAGAATACAAAAAGTGGAAGGCTGAATAAAAAATAAGGTACAGACACAGTTCCTCAGAGCATTGTTAGAAGTTATAGTTGATTAAAATTGGAAAATATTACTTGTAAAAGATTGTCTACTCTATGGAGAAAAGGTCCAGAATGTGAATTCATAAATAACTAAAATGAATAATTTCATTTCCCATAAGGAACAGATAAAAAAATGGATTATTTTCCCTTAAAACAAGTCAAATTGCAAAGAAGGAAAATAGGACCAATTGTGAATTTAAATGAATGCTCAAACTATTACAATTACAACTGCATATCTTTAAAAAAGTTAAATATTTCTGAATGATTACAGATTAAGTTTATTTTCAAACCTCTGTTCAGATAATTTCTTAAGTAGAAGGTGCCATTTAAATAGGAATTACTATTTTTGTACATTGTACTGAGAGTTGCTCTTTTTTCTTTTACTTCTTTGGGTTCTGAAATCACACCAGTTGATGCTGGATTGAACTTTCAGAAAAGTTTCTCTAAATGCAGACACCATTTTAAAATGAAAGAGCTGAAAATATGGTTTGAGAGACTGAGCCGGTAAGATAGGTGTTGTCGCCTACCTGGTGTTGGCTTTATTAACCACATTAATAAATGTTTCGCAAATGTAAGAAAACATTGTAAATAAACTGAGACTTAAAACTGTCAGCTCTTAACATCTGGTGGGGATGGGACTAGCTATATCCTAGAATTTAAAGTTCTGAGCATTCTTAGTCTCAGTAAATATTCAAAATTAAATTTTGAAAGAACTGAATACTATTTAAATACAATGAAGTGGAATAATTGGCAAATCATTCATGCCTACACATTTTCTTAAAGAACGAATAATCTACCTTCCTCCACAGTCATCTTCCTATTCGAGAGTTAGGAGAAATTGTTCTGTGCCTCATTTTGCTAAAACTTTGCATGTGAGTAATTATGTCTATCAAAATGTGTATGTGTTGTTTCTATAATAAAACCTTGTCTATCTGGGATTAATAGCAAAGATGCCTTAACGTGTATGAACAGAGCATGACCTGCTATGAACGTTTTCACAACCAGACTGCTTCCAGAAACCTGATTATCAGCTGGTTCACTGAAGTGACTCTGTTGATCATGTAGACAGAACACTGATAGTGCATGAAATAAATGAGAACACCTATTCCCAGGGAATCCAGAATGCTTATGCTTTAAGTGACTTCAGAGTTAAATCGGGCTGTTTCTTTGTGATCAAATATCCCTGCGTTCCTCTTCCATATTCTCTCAAGTCAGTTAACTTTTCTTGTGCTCTACTTCTCACATTTTTTTGTGTGTGTGTGTGAAATGACACAAAATGTCTCCATCATCTCCTGCACTTTTGGATTATTAATAATTGTGGGGAAGGAAATGTCAAAATCTAGAGGGCAGATTGAGGGCTCTCAAACCATTCTCAAACATTCCCTGATCAACCCACAGAGACACATGTTCTACATTTTAGGGTATTCAAAAAATAGTGAAAACTGACTATACTTCTGGATATTTTTGAAACTGCTTTTCTTTTGGAAAACCTTTGGGAAGAGGGGCTTCTCCAGCTCAAGTTCACATTTTAAATATTCATTAAAGAGTAGTCTTCATTTATTGAAGGAAAACTCTTTGCTCCAGGTTTTGGGAAAGAGGGAGGGTGGGAAGTGGTCAGCTGTTCTTACATTTAACTTTGATAAAGCACAGGTCATTTTCCAGAGGCAAAGTTCTAATGTAAACCACATTGAGCCACGCTGGAGAAATTGAGAAGGAAATGGAAGCAGAGCTCATTTTGCTTTTGTTTTTGCTTTGAGTTCTTCTCAGTACCAAATTATGACCCAATAGGCAAATAGACATTAGTAACTGTGCCTTGAAATTTCCACGAATTCTCTTGTGACTTTGGATCAGTTACTTCTTGTTGTATTAAATTCTCTCACAAATATTGTGAGTTGTGATTTACTGACTTTAACTAACAGAGAAAAGTGAATCTCAGTAAGTCACCGTGGAGTTAGATGGCTGCTAAATGGTTAAGTGGGAGCTCAGCCTCAGATTGTGAGTGACTCAGTGCCCCCGACAGGCACTGCATGGGATGCTCTGTGGCTAGGAACTTTTCTGAGGGCTTTGTTTTTGTCAAAACCTCTGTCTAAAATCCATTCCCTGAGAGCCCTGGTTCTGCTGGGTGACAGCTTGCTAGCTTTGTAAATGAATCCAAGTGAAGGTGATATTGGGTGCTAATCAGATTATCTGCTATTCCTCTGAGATAATACAACTGCGTTTTAATACAGAAATTCCATAGATCATTTGTTAATGTGAAAGAGTAGATCTCATGCTGATGTTAGAGTCACTTGGCTACCAGGTGGAGCAGATATTTTTGGCACATGTATCTGTTAATATCCTTCAAGTTGAACTATGTCGTAGGCAGCCCCCTACTTTGGAAATTCAAGAGGATTGACCTTAATAATGGTGTTTCTGCTGTTATGTATGAATATGGTCAAAAAGATACATATGTGAATATCAGTCTCTTCCAGTATAACGTTATAGTTTTATCCCCATTTGTAGGAATTTATAGTCTAATTATTCCTACCGCATGTTTGGACAACTGATCAAAAGGACCCCATTCCCTTTACTGACAGCTCCTGTTCAAGTGACCTCATAGCTTTCTGATGACCTCCACTGGCTGTGCCACATTTCTGGTGCTGAATGGATGTACAAAAAGTCACTACTTATCTGGGCTTTGGTGGAGTTGTTCGATTTGAAAAGTAAAGCGGTACTTTAATGGTCCCTTCAGTTCTCACACTCAGTGTTTCAATATTTGTCCTGTTCTACCTGGATTGTAATCAATCCTAAAACTTCCTCACATTTCTGGATGATGGAATGAACAATCCTACATATGGCTTCTAAATTGAAAAAATCCTGATCTCAGAACTCAAGGCTCTGGTCTGCAGTGGCCACAGATCATCTCTGGCCTTGACAAGCTATTTCTTGGCTGTGGAACTCATTACTGGAAAGAGATTTGCTATAGCTCCCGTTATGGTGCCTTTAGAAGAAATAAAGATCTTCTGCCTCACTTCCAATACTTCTTTTATGGTAGCACCAGAATCTTGATTTCATTGGCTCATTTGTGAGAGACCTGACCCATCTCCCAATATGCACTCTGTTCTGGGTCTGATGGATGAAGAGTTGAGGCTCGTGCCTTTTGCTCTCCTGGGTAATAAATGTAGCTTACTGTGTCCACACGCCAGAGATGTAGGCGCCAGCGGGGCAGAGAGGGACACAGGATATCACAGCACAGAGTTCAAGCGCTCTGTTTCAGGATAATGGATTTTTGACTGCCAGGTGTAATTCTCACTCCTCTTTCGTGCAGCCCCCATCTCTCCTCTCACTCCCTATCCTAGATTTTAAATGGTTATACTTTCCTATGAATCCTCAATTTATCTTTTGTTTTCGAGCCTAGTGCACTGAACATTTCTTCTCATGCATAAAAGATACCCTGGAAACTCCCATCACGGCTGCATAAGTATTTATTTAGTTTTTATTTTTTGAGAATCAGGCGCCGAGGCAGTGCCTTCAAGAGACAAGTATTTATAGTTTTGTTATATGATTTAGTTCAGTTTTTTTCTCCCATACTGTTTGTTTTTCAGGAGCAAAGAGGGAATTAAGATATTATAGAAAGAGAGCTTCCCTTGGTGGTTAATTTTAGGTGTTTTGTGAGTAGATGAATTGAATGGGCTTTTGAAATGAAATAGAACTAAAAGAAATAGAATAAATCAAATATAGATTAGGTGCTAGAAAATTTGTTGCAAAGATGATCTGAATACTGTTGACCACTAATTTTAAATTAAATGCAATCCTGATATGAAACTGATAATTTAATGATAAAGTTTCTATATTTTGATTTAAGGTACCAATATTTCCCCTAGAGTCAAAAACAATCATTTTAATCACTTGGGTAAATTGCCTAAATTGTATGTAAATCAGGCAAGTAACAAAACAGTTTTGCATTATTTTGCAGCTTTACAAGTTACTTTTCTCCTACATAGCACTAATGTTTTGATTTCAAAAGACAAAGTGAGGAAATACAGGTGCTTTATAGTAACATGATAAATTTTTAAAATATATTTTGTTTAGAATATAAGAAACTGGGCCGGGCGCGGTGGCTCAAGCCTGTAATCCCAGCACTTTGGGAGGCTGAGACGGGTGGATCACGAGGTCAGGAGATCGAGACCATCCTGAGCTACACGGTGAAACCCCGTCTCTACTAAAAAAAAAATACAAAAAACTAGCCGGGCGAGGTGGCGGGCGCCTGTAGTCCCAGCTACTCGGGAGGCTGAGGCAGGAGAATGGCGTGAACCCGGGAGGCGGAACTTGCAGTGAGCCGAGATCGCTCCGCTGCACTCCAGCCTGGGCGACGGAGCGAGACTCCGTCTCCAAAAAAAAAAAAAGAAACTGAAGAACTATGGCTTTGTTTCTTTATAACTGTATTAGTCTGTGCACACTGCTATAAAGAAATACCTGAGACTGGGTCATTTATAAAGGAAAGTGCTTTAATTGACTCACAGTTCCACATGACTGGGGGAGGCCTCAGGAAACTTACAATATGGCGGAGGGCAAAGGGGAAATAATAACCTTCTTCATATGGTGGCAGGAGAGAGGCGAGTGAGGGGCAAAGGGGCAGTAGCCTCTTATAAAGCCATCAGATCTTATGAGAACTCACTATTGTAAGAACAGCATGGAGGAAACCACCCCATGATTCAATCACCTCCCACCAGGTCTCTCCCTAGACATGTGGGGATTATGGGGATAATAATTCATGATGAGATTTGGGTGGGGGCACAAAGCCTAACAGTATCAATAGTAAAGCATAGTATTGGAGTTACTCCTTAGGTAGGCAGAATTGTTGGCCCCTTCTGAAGTGTGCAGTTAAGAAACAGCCTGCAATTCACCCCTATAAAGTTTCTTATGATGAGAAATCACATTCCAGTTATTTCCAAACAGAACTATAAAAATATATATGTGATACCAGATGCACCAGTATTATATAATTAGATGGGCTTTTAACATTTTTAGGAGTCAAGCGCTGAAGTTTCATGAAAAAGGTAGGTCAATGCCTACTAAAACTTTGTGCTAGCTCTGACCAGCTTATTTATAGGCAACCTGAATGAAATCTCTAGGTTTTACTAAATGCATCTCTACAAGGTATTTCACATGCTTAACTCTGGATGAACAGCCAAAGTTACCTAAGATCTTGCTGTCAGAAGAATGCAGATTTCCCATCCTACTCCAAAATTATTTCAAAAGTATTTTTGTCCATAAACCACTGGCCTATAAGAATACGTATCTCAGTCTGTCAAGTATGCCAAACCATGTCCATGCTCTTTCCCTCTTTCCCGTTCCACTTAACGGTTGAGCCATGTTCTTCTGGCTGTGGTTTTACAGAGAGAATAAAAAGTTGGAACAATTATTTGGGATAGACAGCACAAAGATTCTATTTTGACATCTGAAGATTATAGAGTTAACTTAAAGCATTGAAATTGGCTGGATGATGATGATGATGACGATTTTTTTTTAAGATGGAGTCTGTCTCTGTCACCCAGGCTGGAGTGCAGTGGCGCGATCTCTACTCACTGTAAGCTCCACCTCCCGGGTTCACGCCATTCTCCTGCCTCAGCCTCCCATGTAGCTGGGACTACAGGCGTCCGCCACCATGCCCGGCTAATTTTTGTATTTTTAGTAGAGATGGTGTTTCACCATGTTAGCCAGGATGGTCTCGATCTCCTGACCTCATGATCCACCCGTCTCGGCCTCCCAAAGTGCTGGGATTACAGGTGTGAGCCCCCGTGCCTGGCTGGATTATTTTAATACATGTTTATAAATTATAAATATTTGACAATATTTATATTTATTTTATAATTGGACCAAAATACAATAGTATGATATAAACACGTATGTCCCACGCTGCCATTTGTAGCGTGGTGCATTTGCAGATCTGAGTATGAAGGAAGGCACATCAGTCTTAAGCAATGGTGTGACACTGAACTACGTATCTAATGACTTTGAAGCAGTCGAAATAACTTTGAAAACTCCTGGAGGAGAGGTAGAGGATATACCTTCCTAAAGTTAACATCATTCTGTCAATAGAAATCTAATATTGATCAGACGTACTATATTTTATAAAGACTGACAGCTTATAACAAAGCAATTCCATAAATTAATTTATACATAATCACGTAGATACTGAAAGCAAGGATTCTCAGAAATCTCTGAATGTGCTAGATTGAATATCACTATAGACAGTAGTGGAGAAAATGTGCATGACCTGAAAGTTTCTTAGGCAAATGCTTCTTTGATGGGAGGATTCCTGTGATCCGTGCTGTATTTTCTGTAGGGAAGGGTTATTTTTAATATGTCTTCTTTACCTTGAAATACAGTTTAGCTCATTCTCTCCCTATAATTTGGAAAGAAGGCATCTACCATAGCAGTTAATCAAGACCTAGCCATAGACTACTTAATCAGGGGGAAAAAAAGTCTTCTCCTGATGCAATTTGCTCACAAAAATTTCAAAGAAAGCAGCCCTGGAGTTACCCAGGGTGAATGAAATCAGAATCCAATGCAATGTAGGTGCAATAATTCTCTATTTCAGCACACCTATCCACCAGGTTAATATAGCTGTCATTTGTCACAAAAGGCTTTTGGGAAACCAAATGCAGGATTCTTCCCTTTAGCTAGAAACTTACTTGGCTAGAAGGAAAATTGCTGGGGAGGGTACAGAATAACTAATCTCCATTCTTCCCTCAGAAATGTGCTTACCCTGAATTCTCCTGCATTAAATAGAGGTAAAGAGAGCCCTAAGTATTCAGGTGAGCTACCCTGTCAGTCCTTGGGGTCGGGAATCCTATTAGAGGTGTCTTTATAGTTTCACATTAACTGCAACCATTTCAAGAGCTCTCCGGAGATTTTCTCCTGACCACTGCTCCCCTCAATCTCCACTCCCCACAATATAACTCATAAATGACTTTTCAAAGTTTTTACATGTCTCAGTCCTCTTTTTTAAAGCATCAATGAAGGTATTTTTGAAGAATTAATGGGATATTATATTCCTGGGAGAAAATGACCCAGTCAACTAAACTGGTGAAAATGAAGACTTGTTAAAGAAACCTGGTTTACTTTTCTGAATTAAGAACTGAAGTTGCACTAAGTATGACATTTCTCAACCTCTTTTTGTTATTTCTTGCCCCTTTTTCTGTTTGCTCCACTGGACTCTAAGTTCCATGAGGCAGGAAGAGTGCGTGTCCTATCGATCCTTGAATCTCTGGATGCACACAGGATTAGTTAATGCCTAAATATTTGTTAAATGATTGAAATAAGTAATGAACCCTAGGAATAGAACAAGTGGGAAAAATATTGAGTTTACAGGCGTTTAATTCTCTTCCCACTGTTCTTGAAATTTGACCAAAGAAACTTATGGAAAAATGATTGCTCAATTTAGAGGGACTTCTTTCCCTGAGTCAGGCCTAATTTTAAATTATTTTAAAATAAAAACAATGCAGAAATTTCAGCATAACCAAGCCCTGAAGAGAAGCTGAAGGTTCCATTACTGCCTTCATCTCTACTTAAAAGCAGTATTGTGCAAAAAAAACAAAACAAAACAAAAATACTAGATAGCACCATGGTGGACTCTGCTTTTTGTTTATGTAGTTTTAGCCCTTGCTTTATAAAATAAAATTTTTGGAGACCCTCACCTCACAGCTTTTTCAATGACAAATATGGTATTTTAAAAAGTAGCATCTGTTCCAAAGAATAAATCAATTTCAACGCATTTATTATGCAGTCTCAGGACTGAAATGATTAGCCTGAATATATCAAATCATAACTCCATCACTTCATTGCCACCAGGCTTATAGGCCCTTGTTTGCTGGTTATAACATTAAACAAAAGGTTGATACAAAGTCTGGCCAACATGGCGAAACCCTCTGTCTACTAAAAATACAAAAAATTATCCAGATGTGTTGCGTGCACCTGTAATTCCAGATACTTGGCAGGGGGAAGCACAAGAATAGCTTGACCCCATGAGGCAGAGGTTACAGTGAGGCAGTGAGACTGGGCCACTGTACTCCAGCCTGGACAACAGAGCGAGACCTTGTCTCAAAAAAAAAAAAAAATAGGTTGACAAAACTTTATCAGACTTTGGGGGAACTTCTCAAATTTCCATGTTTGGTATGATGTCATGATAGAATGAAATTTGTTGTTCTGCAAAGATTAATAAACATCGTAGTGTCACTTACTTGAGAACAATATAATTTTAATCATTTTTTCCCAAGATAAAGGAAAAAATAATCAAATATATGGTAGATAGTAAGGGTACCTTATGTCTGCAAAAGTCCCTATTCTCCTGGAATACTACATCAGCAGTAGCAGAACGGACATCTTTTGCATTTCAGAAATGCAGGGAAATTGCTGTTGGGTAGACAATTACTGGAGATACATTGAAATAAGCCTTATGATCTCCACTGAGATGAGAGACAAGGTGTCTGAACAGTTAGCGGTGGGGTTCCTGCCACATTCCTGTGAAACTTTATGACTTAGAAGAGTAAAGATAGGCAGAGAGGCAGATGGATGGATGTACAGAGCAGTTGATGTGTGAGGCAAGATGCTAGGTCTAGAGAACAGGAGTTGAAGAAGATGCTGGCTAGGAGGCTGAGAGGTGTTCATAGACGAACTAGTGAAAGGAGAAAAGAAGATATATATACATACACACATATATTATATATATAAATAATATATATATTCCTATAGGTATATATTCCTACATGTGATTCCACATATATATATTTCTTTATATATTTGTCTCTCTCTCTCTATATATATATATATGTCCCTCTATGTATATTCTCTTTATATATATATCAATGATTTTTCAACTTTGAAAAGTCATACTTTCTTTTGAAAACAAACCAAACTAATACAAATCTCTCACAATGCAGGACCTCAGGGTTTCTGGTTTATCACTCTCAGGGCATGTGACCTCACACCTCCTTAAGAATTAAACATTGACATGAACTGATGATTGCAGCACAGTTGGACCAGTGCTCTAATAGAACTCTGAGCAGAGGGCTTGAGCACACCAAGGGGTAAGAGGTGGTCAGCACTGGCTCCTGTACTGAGGAAACTGACATAGTGAAGACCATGTTTGAACCCAACTAGGTTCATTCCTCCATGACAAGCTCTGCATTTTGTTTGAGCTTCAGAAACAAGGATGAATAAAGCAAGGTGTGCCAAGGAGGGGACGTAGTCATACTGACTACCCAGCAAAGTCTTCTGGTGTGAGGTAACCCCCATACTATTGTAAGCAGGTAGCTGAAACCCTCAGAATACCTACTAGGGATTAGTAACAGCAATGCCTCTAGACCCTCAGTTGCAGCAGGACAGAACCCTCATCTGATTTTGCTGTTTTGGGTTTTAGCTCCTGGCACAGGGCAAGGCACACGGTAAGCATACAATGTTAACATTTGCTGCCAGCATTAATAAGTGTAGGTCCCATGGGAACATAAAAAGGACAACTGATTTATGCTCTGATGGTTGATTAAAAAACTTAAATTTATTACTGGTAAAAATCAACATCAGGCTATAACAAAAAATATAAGATCCACTTAAATTTTTTTATTTTACTCTTTAGGGGAAAATAGATGTTTTGCTCCTGCTAGTCCTTCAATGTCTCAGTGCTAGTCTCTCGTAGCTTAAAAAGTTATACTCAAGACCAATGGGAAAAATATATTACCAAAATAATAAAAGCTTGGTGTAGGAAATAATTATACTTTTCTCTGTAAAACTATTTGTCACTTTTTCTTTTAAAGAAATTTTATACATAATATATAATTGGTGTCTAGATATAAGCTTAAATCATCTGATATCTCCAAAATATTTTGTTTAGCCCATTAGTAATAATGAGAGTTCAATGGTTATATAAACCTACTCACTAAATCCAGACAGTTCTCCATTGGGGAAGCTTTAATTAGATTTTAATAAGAATGGTGAGTTAAATATGACTATTAAGAGACCCTTTCTTCTGTATATTAATTATGTGTCATGATAATAAGATGTGTTTTAGGTATTCCAATTATGGATAAAGAGAGGGGATGCAGTTTCAACTTGGCTGCTACCAGTATTGATGAATTTCTGCTTACTGGTTGGAAAATACATGTTTTCATTGTTTACACATTTCATAATTATCACCAGATGTGCCTTAATAAGAATGGATTATTTCAACCAAAGTAAATAATTCATTAGATTGTAAATAAAATGCATATTTGGCAAGCCAAAGAGAAAGCATTAACCAATCTAGAGTTGTAGTTTTTTTTCCCCTAACTGCTTACAGATTGCCTCGACATTCAAATCCATAAACCACTTGACACCTCCTGCTGAGGCAAAGCCTTCCTAATGCTGAGTAATAGATTGTTCAGCAGCACAGGAAAATACATTAAGGAAAGAAGGGTGATGTTCATGTATTTTTTTAAAAACCCTCCCTCTTCCCTTGCATTATTCTGTAGCTTTTAATACAGAGCATTGTAAACTCTTCCCCTGCAGTTCTAGGAAAGGATCCGCTCTGTCTTGAGGGATTATGTCTGTGATACACTAGGGTTATACAGTTAGAAAATTAATGGTGCACAGAAATGTATTTGAAAAGAAGAGCACTCCTTTCTTTAAATTAAAATAATTTGCATTACTTTTTTAATAATCAAATAAGTGTTGCTTTATTTTAATATATGATACTTTAAATAGTAAACTTGTACTTCGCAAATCTGATGCTATGAGGGATGTTGCAATTGATACTACAGATTTTAAGCCATGTTATTTATTTATTTTAGCAAACTTTACTTTGACACTTGTACTATAACAGAACTTTTCTATTTTATTTAGTCATGTTTTAAATTTTCTGACTTTAGATCATTAGAATTTCTAACTTCTAAGAAGACTAAGACATTCTTCTTAATTTTGCTTTAAATATACTAACTACTGTCTGTAATAAAATGGAAAATAATACTATAATGAAATAATGACATTAATTACATGCATTTCAACACACTTATGTACAACATGTTCTACTGGAGATAACTTACTCGCTTTAAAGGTTAATTAAGTTGAGGGTTGGGGGTGTGGTATGAACCGTGTACAGGCTATTACATACATTTCAACACACTTATGTACAACATGTTCTACTGGAGATAACTTAGTTGCTTTAAAGGTTAAGTTGAGGGTTGGGGGTGTGGTATGAACCATGTACAGGCTAAAAGATAACTTGGTCTAGGCTAGAAAGCTGGCCTCGGTGTCAAAAATATAACAATGGTTTCTGATTTCTTGTGTATACCTCTATTTGTAAAGAATATTGAGCATAAAGCAGAAATGCTTTTCATTCTCAAATTCAAATGCTAAAATTAACCAATAGCTAATGAGAAAAGCACAATAAATGATGTGAACACCAAAACAATAGGCTCAATGGTTCTATCTTTATTTGATAAAGCAAGGAAATAACTTATAATTGGGTATTGCCTATTTCTTTCTTGTCATTTATCTATTTTTGATGTGTTTTTGCTTTTGTTATGGTCCAGGGAAGTTAAGATAAATCAGCTACTGTTGCAAGTTTTTGGTTATGATTGATTTTGTGTTGTGCATGAAGCAAATCACACTGAAACAGGTTTCAACTGTTTCAGCAAAGAACGGAAATAATAAGAAAGGAAGAAACTCAACTTTTTTTATTTCTCTAGCCATTATAACACAGTTGATGTTTATAACTTTTTCTTGTGGCTTCTTAAAAATATTTGCAATTGTAGCAAATTAAATGTTATGTCATTTAGTTTATGACCACTAGGGTCTAGCATAGTTAGAGAATGAGATCTCCAGGTTAATAAAATCACACAGTTGCATAAAATTTTAAATTCTCTTTAATCGCCAGGTTAAAATCTTCTAGAGGTTCTCTCATGTCTGACTACTGCAACAGCCTCTGGAATCTTCTAGAGGTTCTCTCATGTCTGACTACTGCAACAGCCTCTGGAATCTTCTAGAGGTTCTCTCATGTCTGACTACTGCAACAGCCTCTGGAATCTTCTAGAGGTTCTCTCATGTCTGACTACTGCAACAGCTTCTGGACTGGTCTCCCTGTTGCCAGTCTTGAGTTCCGGCAATTCAAGTCCTCAAAGCATTAGGAGTGATTTTTAAATGCAAATCAGATCACATCAAAGCTCTGCTCAAAGCCCTCCAATTGTTTCCATTGTACTTAAAAAATATATACATTTCCTTTCAAGGCCTCCAAAGCCCTTTATAACCTGGTTCCTGAGAGGTCCCACTACTCTCATCTGATTTTACTCCTCTCTACTCAGTCACGGGGTCAGCTGTATGTTTCATCAAAGCACCGAACTCTTACTTATCAAGGTCTCTTTGTGCTATAGGACAACAGTTACTTTCTATCAGCTTCATTCGGTGAAAGCAGTGTAGAGTAACAGCAAAATCCACCAGGTTACGGTAAAAGATTGCTTTTAATCCAACTTTAATTATTACACCAGGAAGCCCATGCAGTCATTCAAAAAATTATATGTCCCCTTAAATAAAATCATTGCAGTACTTTGAGCCTTATGCCTTTTTAGTATTCAAAAATTTATTTTATGATAGGAACATTATTTGAAAGTTTAAATTCATTGCTATTTCTATCATCTCCTACGCCTACTTCAAAAAGGTTTTGGATTAGGTTTTATAAATTAAGTCCATTAGAATTTCAGAAAATGTGTTAAATGTAGGGACTTTATCTTTTCCTTCATTAGCAGCTCTGAGTCTGTAGGCATGGCACTATGAGATGATAACTATCACCATGTTTAGGCCAGGACTGAAATTTGAGGTTTCCTCTCTGTCTATCATCTCTCTCTTTCTCTCTTACCCTACTTACCTACCTACCATCTCTCTTCTCTCTATCAATCAACTGTCTACTTTCAATATCAAGCAAAAACAATAATGGTCAAGTTTTCAGAACATCAAGTGTATAGTTAGAAGAAAAAATGTCCTTTGAACAGTGTCACCACCAGTAAAATTGAATGTCACTGTGTATACTTTAGTTTTCCACATTAATCTGAAAGAAGCTGATATTTGCCCAGTATCAGTCCCTTAGGAAGATCAAGCAATTCATTTGATAGCATCTGAAATGTTCTGAACACCTCAGCACAAGATGTTCTACAAACACAATGTATTATCATAATCATTGTCTCTATCTCTTCTGCACCTAGTAGAGCATACTATTTGCCATCCATCTCATACTGATGTTGTAGGGATTAATGAGATAATATCTATAAGGTACTTAAAGCTCCTGGAATCAGCAGGTTATGTAAGTACAAGGGAATTTGATTATTTTTAACCCAATGTATTATGTTGCCTCCTAACTGTCCCTTTTCATCTAGAATAGATGCAAATGATTGATCAAATTCACCCTGAGAGAAATAGCAATATAACATTAAGTTGCTTTGGAAACTGGACTGTGTGTGTGTGTGTGTGTGTGTGTGTGTATTTGAAATGTCATTTGACTTCCTCTCTTAGATGAACACGTTTCCATTCTGAACTATTTTGGTTACACTTAAAGGGAGGTGATTGTAACTCTCAGATCTTGATCTATGAAGCTAAATGTTTTGTACCACATCACTGTTAGAAAAAAAAAGTTATAAAGTGAGACATAAAGTCATTTTAGTAGCCTTTGACAAGACTACATTTAACACCTTTTAGTCAAGATTTTACTAAATCTATAGACATTTTAGAAATAAAAGCCTGAATTGATGTTTCATAAAACCTCATCAATTTTTCCCTTTCTTTTCAATTAAAATTTCTCTTTTTGAAAGAAATTTAATATTCCTCAAATAAAAAAACCTATATTTTAAATGAGAAATAGGATGTGGAGAGTATTAGTATGAATCAGAAACAAATTAAATGGTTTGTAATGAAGAATTAGAATTAATTCAAGTGCCTATGGTACTGTGCTTTGAAAAATACATATGAAGGATTCTGTGCAACAGACAAGAGCACTGCATCACAGTTTGCAGTACCAGGCACTCTACTATCTGCCCCTCTCTCTTGCTGTCTCATAATCCCTCTGTTTCTCCTTTTATCAATCCTTCCATCCATTGATCTATCCATCTATTCATCCATCCATCTACTATTTATTCATTCATTTATTCCTTTGTCCATCCATTCATCCATGCATTCATCCATCCACCCATCAGTATTAGGCAAGATTCTCTAGAGAAACCAAACCAATAAGAGAGAGAGAGAGAGAGAGAGAGAGATTAATTTATTGTGAAGAATTTATTCACATGATTATAGAGGCTGAGAAGTCTCATGACCTGTCCTCTGCAAGCTGGAGACCGAGGAAAGCTGGTGGTGTTGTTTCAGTCAGAATCTGAAGGCCTGAGAACCAGGAGAGCTGATGGTGTAAATGCCAGTTCGAGGGCAGGAGAAACAGATGTCCCCACTCAGGCAGTCAGGGAGAAAGAACATAAATCCTTCCTTCTTCAGCTTTTTATTCTATTCAGGTTCTCAGTGAATTGGGTGATGACCACCTACATTAAGAAGGTCACCAATTAACATGCTGATCTCAACAAGGAACACCCTCACAGACACACCCAGAAATGATGTTTAATCTGGACACTCTGTAGCACAGTCTATTGACCATGAAATTAACCATCACATCATCTACCCATTTATCCATGTATTTCTCTATCTTTAACATGTTTTTTATCTGTCTACACATGTTTTCATGCAAATAAAAGCCAGCTGCAGGGTTATTAAGTTTTGTGGACAGGATGCCTGTATAACAGCCTCATCACTTACTAGCAGGACAACTTCCATAAATTACTTTGTGTACCTCAGTCTCTTTAGCTGTGAAAAGGGAAAATAACCATAGCTGAGCTCATAGGGTTGTTGTAAAGGTAAAAACAAAAACAAAAACAAAAACAACTTACATGTAAAGCTTCTAAAACAGGGTTTAGCATAGAATAAGCACTCAGTGATGTTATCTATTAATAGTAGTGATCATTATTCCCTCCCTAATTCCTTTTAATCTGGCTTGCTTTGTTACTTCATTATAACTCTTATTATTCCTTCCTTCATTCATTATTTCAAAAATATTTATTGAGTATATACTTTTCATCCATTAATTGAACACTATATTTTTCTATTGGGTGTCTTGAATTTGAATCCAGATGACCTTTTTTTTTTAAATTAACTGTATTGCATTTATTTTTGTTACATTGAAAAGGCCACCTATGTTAATCCTATTTCTTATCTCTGAAATAGGAATAAGACTGTTTTTCCTGTCTGCCTCACAATTGTGAGGGTCCAACACTATAAAATACACGAGATATTTTGAAAAGTATAAAACTCAGTGGCAACATGTGTCTTGTGATTATTTACACACTTCCTGCTTTCTCCTTTACTCCATAGGGATGGATTTGCTCAGTTTTATTATCTACTTATGGTGGATGCCTAGAAATCATCTACAGTTGCCAATCCAGAAATTGTCATTGGTACCCCCATGTATAGTTTACATTTATATCATTTTCCCTATACAAAAAACTTAATTTCCAAATTCAAAGAACATTATATTTGCTATCATTGAACTTCCAGTTTCTTTAAGTTGAAAAATCCTGGAGTCAATTCAATGCAACAAAATAATTGAAAACATCATTTTTCTACTTGAATGACTTCCATAATTTGCAGTCACCTACCAATTCTTCACGTTGACAGTCAAAGCTTCTTATACTATGGATTGCGCTTTAAGGTTGTAGTCTTAGTTACCAATACTGTTCTATATGTCCTCGGCATTCCAAGAAGCTGGACAACTTGCATCATCATGCCTGTGCTTTTTCCCTTCATGAGTTAACTTATTCTTATCCCATTTCTACTATGGCCTTTATTCTCTATTAGTTAATAGACAAACTAAGTGAAAAAAAAAGTACCTTAGAAAATATGTCACACATCATATACAGTTAAGAGACAATTTCTAAAAGTTTCTTTTAACTGTCACCTACCTATATGAAACCATTTTTCATTCTCTACAACTTGGTATGTTCTCTTTTCTTCAAAATCCTATGGTAGTTTTCTATTTTTTTAAGAATTTACTCTATTTTACTTTGCAACATAGTTATGTGTACGTGTTTTGATATAACTACCGTTCATCAGAGCTGTGTCCTCTCGTTTTTGTGGTAAGAATTATAGCATCATATTCATAGTAAGACTTCAACGTCGATATACTTTGGAGACATTGCACATTCAGTTCCAGACCATTGCAATAAAGTGAATATTGCAATAAAGTGAGTCACACATTTTTGGTTTCCTAGTACATATAAAAGTTATGTTTACATGATACTTTATTAAGTGTACACATACAATATATGTACTTCAATTTAAAAATATTTTATTGCTAAAAAATGCTAATAATCATCTAAGCCTTCAGCTAGTTGTGATCTTTCTGTTGGTGGAAGATCTTGTCACCTCAATGGCAAGATGTTGATGGCTGCTGACTGATTGGTGGTGGTTGCTAAAGTTTGGAGTTGCTGTGGCAATTTCTTAAAATAAGACAACAGTGAAGTTTGCCACATCACTTGACTCTTTTTTTCCATAGAAAATCTTCTGCAGAAAACAGCATGTGATGCTGTTTGATACATCTTACCCATAGTAGAACCTCTTTCAAAATTGGAGTCAATACTCTCAACCCTGCCACTGCTTTATTAACTTAATTTATGCAATATTCTAAAATAATTTGTTATCGTCTTAACAATGTTCATAGCATCTTCATTAGGAGGCGTAGATTCCATCTTAAGACACTGTTACCTTCTCCCATGAATCGTGAATGTTCTTAATGGAATGTAAAATGGTAAATCCTCTCCAGATGGTTTTCTATTTACTTTGCCCATATCCATCAGAGGAATTACTCCAGATGGCAGCTATAGTCTTACAGAATGTATTTCTTAATCAATAAAACTTGGAAGTTGAAATGACTCCTTGATCCAATGGCTGAAGAATAGATGTTGTGTTAGCAGGCATGAATACAACATTAATCTCCCTATACATCTCCATCAGAGCTCTTGGCCAGTTACACTGTTAATGAGTAGTAATGTTTTGAAAGGAATCTTTTCTTCTAAACAGTAGATCCCAATAGTGGGCATAAAATTTTCAGTAAATCATTGTGTAAACAGATGTGTTGTCATCTAGACATAGTTGTTCCCTATATAAAGCATAGGCAAAGTAGATTTAGCATCATTCTTAAAAACCTTAGAATTTTTGAAATGTTAAGTGAGCACTGGCTTCAAATTAAAGTCACCAGCCACATTATCCCCTAACTAGTCAGCCTGTCCTTTGAAATTTAGAAACCAGGCATCGATTTCTCTTTAGCTATGAAAGTTCTAGATGGCATCTTCTTCCAATATAAGGTTGTTTTGCCTACCCTGAAAATCTGTTAAGTGTAGTCACCTTCATCGGTGATCTTAGTTAGATCTTCTGGGGTAACTTGCTGCATCTTTTATATCAGCACTTGCTGCTTTACCTTGTACTTTTATGTTATAAAGATGGCTTCTCTCCTTCATCCTCATGAAACAACCTTTGTTAGCTTCGCATTATTTTCTGGCAGCTTCCTCACCCCTTTCAGCCTTTATAGAGCTGAAGATATTGAGAACCTTGCTCTAGATTGGGCTTCAACTTAAAAGGATGTTGTGGCTTGTTTTATTGTCTATTCAGACAACTAAAGAATTTTCCATATGGCAATCAGGCTGTTTTGCCATCGTAGGGCCATTGTAGGGCTACTAATTGGCCTAGTTTTAATATTATTGTGTCTCAGGGAATAGGGAGGCCCAAGGAGGAGGAGAGAAATGAGGAAATGGCTGGTCGGCAGAACAGTCAGAACACACACACTTATTGATTAAGTTTACCATCTTGTATGGACAAGGTTTGTGACATTCCAAAACAATTACAATAGTAACATCAAAGATCATTGGGTCACAGGCATAATAATAATGACCAAGTCTGAAATATCGTGAGAATTAACGAAATGTGACACAGAGACGCAAAGCAAGTACATGCTGTTGGGAAAACAGCACCGATGGACTTGCCCAACACAGTGTTGCCACAAACTGTCAATTCAATTTAATTGTAAAAAGCACAGTATCTGAGAAGTGAAGTAAAGTGAAGCACAATAAGATGAGGTATGCCTGCATGTACTTCTCAAGGAAAGTTGGGCTCAAGGAAAGATGGGAATATCTCGGTATAATAATTAGGGAAGCAAACAAATATGTTGTATTTCCTTGGTGATTACATAGTCCAGGAGAGAGTTTCAGCTGTTCTCTTTTTGTCCATACCAAGCAACGTACACTGCACATTTTTCAGTGTAAGCCCTTCTTCTCATAGCTAATACTGCAGGAGTTTGTTTGTTTGTTTGTTTGTTTCTATCTTTTCTTCATGCGTTGACAACTGTGAATGTTTCCAGCTCTGGGACCTCTTATCAATGTTCACAAAGCCTGCTATCCTTAGTTTGATCCAATTCAAAGTCAGAAGAGCTTGGATAATGTTCTGCCTGATTCTACTACTTACTCACTTGTGGATTTGGTAGCATCCACATCCACATCTGTTTCTTTATCTATAAACTAGGAGTGATTTTTGCCCTGCCTAACACTGAAACTTGTGTTTGTGTATGCCAATACACATAAAAGCACTCTCATTTAAACCTGATCGACCACCTTCTCATAGCAATTATTTGTTTGTCAGATGCTCAGCTGTAATTAATTCAGTATGCAGGCTAACTTATACAATCTTTGCTCTGCTGACATTTACTGAATACTGGCTATACATGAGCCTTGACCATCTGTGATTTACTGTCTTTTAAATGAAGGACCTAGAGTTGTATAAGATAAGATTCATGGCCTACCGAACTCACATAAAGTAAGAGAGACAGACATATCAACAAGTTTAATAAATGTGATAAGTATTTTAGGGAATTTTATATAGAGTGCTGTGGTGAACAATATAGGGAGTTAGAAAAGTTTTTAAAATGAAGATGTTGAACTGGATCTTTGCTGTGGCATTCTGCTCTTCTAGATTTTCCTCCACTTTTCCTCCATTAAGTCACTTGCATCACATACTTCAAATTTTAGCTTTCTCCCAAATCTTCTCAGATTACTGTATCTTCATGTTTTCTAGTATTTTGTACTCAAATTTGCATTACATTGCATTTCCTTCTAAAGCGGTAGAGTGGGAATGTTTTTTAGTTATTGAATAGTATAAATCTTGTCAGCAGAGACAAAATACTAAATTTATTTTCTACTCTTCCTTCTTACTATTTGGCAAAATAACTGGCATCCTCTGTTGGACCTTTAAATGATGATGCTCTGTCTTCTTTCTGGACTCCCTCTCTCTTTCTCTCTACCCTTACCCTGCCAATACTGTGATAATTATCCTTCAATGTATATCTTCAGCCAAGATCTATCTTCTGAGTTCCTGATGCTCCTGACTACACCTCACCCTGGATGTGTGAAGTCTGCATAAATGACACGTCTGTCTCCAATGAGTCGAGGAACACCTGGGTCCGTAGTCTTGTGTCGAATTGGGTACAACCACGGGGGCACGTGTGGAGTGGTTTTAAGGAGCAGAGTTTAATAGGCGAGAAAGAAGGAAGAAGCTCCCCGTACAGAGACAGTGGGAGGGGGGCTCTAAAGCCTAGAGAGGAAACCCCATGTTCAGAAGAAAAGTGGCTGCTTATATGAGGAGGCTGGAGGAGGTGGTGTCCCAGGCCTGTTCTTTAGGTAGCCCATGAAAAAACTGGCCCTCCCACCCTAGCCTTTTAATACGCAAATGCAGGGCGCCACGATGTTCTACACAGGTGGAGATATGTGGGGGAAGCCATGGTGCCAGGCACATGTGTGGGCAAGGAAGAAGGCTGGAATCGCCATGTTTGGGTGGAGCCAGTTTCTAATGGCTTGTATGTGCATATCAAAGGTTGCCTGCCCTGCTCTAAGAGCCTGGGTTTTCCCCTACACAAGAATCGTTTCTGGGGCTGCTTTAAAAGAAACAAAAACTTCCCAAGGACTCCTTTGCCTCTTTATCTGCCTAAAATAATTTCTTAATAACTCCTATAATATTACAAACTGAGTAAATCTGAAAAGAAACATATGCCCTCCCACCACTGTGTGCCCCAGCATGCCCTGGCCAGGAATCTGCTCTCCCTCAAGGTGCTACTTACCAGTAAATGCACGTGATTGCTCCAGAGAGAAGCCCAGGAGATCCCTCTCCCCCTCCCTCTCATCCCTTATTTCCGAACACTGACTATGTCCTATTAAATATATTCTGTTTGCCTCTATTAATCTTATCAACGGCTATTACTCAAAGCAGTTGATAATGACATCTTTTTAGTTCTCAGACTTGCAAATCAAACCTTAACTATTATATCTGTGTAGTTTTCCTCCTCTGCAGGGAGTCATCAAAGCGTTAGAATCAGGTGATCATTTACTTGTTAGGCCTACAGGTTGTCAGCAATGGATTTGAGATATACCTAATGGCTATAATCATCTCACTGGCCCACCAAACTTAAGCAATTAAATATACATGTACATTTTTCCTGCGTATAATCAGTTTTTTACATGTATGTTGTAACATTGAAAAATTAAAGTCTTAGGTGAAGCATTTTCTGCAGTGATGAAATTTTTCTATTGTAAATGATGATGCATGTCTGTACTTTCTTAAACAAAATATCCTGAACATAATAATTCAATATTTCCTTGAAGAGTCAAAATTGACATTTTGGATATCAGTTATTTTATTACTGTACAATATGCTGATGCCTTCTGTTTAGGTGTGTAGGCCTGTTGCCTGTTCACTAAATGACCCGATACACCTATACCTTTAAAGTTTGTGCTTTTGTTTTTATCATTTTTATATCAGACTCAATGTGTCCTTGTAAAATTACATGTTCCTAAAGAGGTGGATCTATCAAGTTTTCTTCACACAGCTCTTAGCACAGAGCTTGCCTAAGTAAGTTAGGGGATTACTCTTAAAGGTAAAACTATTTTAAACCATGAAGTTTTATTTATTTATTATTTTATTTTATTTTTTGGAGATAGAATCTCACTCCGTTGCCCAAGCTGGAGTGCAGTGGCTCAATCTCAGCTCACTACAACCTCCGCCTCTGGGGCTCCAGGGATTCTCCTGCTTCAGCCTCCTGAGTAACTGGGATTACAGGTGCCTGCCACTGTGCCGGGCTAATTTTTGTATTTTTAGTAGAGACAGGGTTTCACCATATTGACCAGGGACTGGTCTGGAACTCCTGACCTCAAGTGATCTGCCTACCTCAGCCTCCCAAAGTGCTGGGATTACAGGCATGAGCCCCCACACACAACCTAAACCATGACTTTTTAAAAAAGTTCCATTTTGAGGGAAAAGGAAAATGCTAATCAAGCTAATATAAGTTAATACCTTCATATTTATCTTTTTTGTATATGGAGTTAGATCTTAGGAAATATTTTTTAATCCATAGCATATTTGTACCAGTAAAAAAAAGATTTGCAAGGAATAACTTTCTCAATTATAGATAATTTGAAGAATATTACTGATTAGAAAACTGACTTTATGTAGGCTTAAATATATCTGGATGCCACTGCTTCCTCTTCCCATCCCCCTTTCACATGCTGTCCTTAACATTTGTGGTGGAGAGACAGGTGAATGTTAAATAGCCCATTCAAACTGAACTGATACACATTTTGCTCCAGGGCAAAGGGGAAAAACAAACACTTATTTCACTGGAAGCAGGATGGCTTGCTGGGATTTCATCTCCTTAGTGCATTGTTGCCCTTCATTTTCTAAAGGTAAATACATCAGTGTCCATTGGGATGGCTTCACGTTTCCATTTGGCACCTAAACTAACATAATTTCCCTTCCTCATCTTCTTTGTCATCAAGCTACAGAAACCACCATTGCAAATTATAACTGAGATGGGGAAGGAGATCTGATCTAACCAACTCCATCTTGCTTCTGTTTTATTTTTTTGTTTTTGTTTTTGTTTTTATACAGTCTTGCTCTGTCGCCCAGGCTGGAGTGCTGTGGGTCTATCTCGGCTCACTGCAAACTCCGCCTCCCAGGTTCCAGTGATTCTCTTGCCTCAGCCTCCCGAGTAGCTGGGATTACAGGCATGCGACACCACGCCCAGCTAATTTTTGTATTATTAGTAGAGAGGGGGTTTCATCATGTTGGCCAGGCTGGTCTTGAACTCCTGACCTCAGGTGATCCACCCGCCTTGGCCTCCCAAAGTGCTGGGATTACAGGCGTGAGCCACCGCACATGGCCATCTTGCTTATAACCTCCAAACTGTTCTTGTTCATTCTTGGGTGTAGGGTGAACTAACTTTAGGAGGAACTTAGTTTATAGTTTAAAAAAAAGATAACCCTTTGCCAAAACAAACCTTGCCTGGAGACCAGCGTGCCTTTGTAAGATTGACAAATTAGCCACAAGATTAGAAATTATGGTTTAGGAGTCATGTAGCTGGAGGCTACAAGATTCTAACCCTCCTGAAACTGCTCCTAAGATCAGTGCTTGAGATATTTTGCAGACCCTGAACTTGATGGATCAGCTGGCACCACCCAGGTTGATAAACTGGCTCATCTGATCTTGTGGCTCCCACCCAGGAACTGACTCAGCAGAAGAAGACAGCTTCAGCTTTCTACGATTTCATCTAGGACTTGACCAATCAGCCCAGCAGGCTCACTGGCTTCCCCTGCACACCAAGTTGTCCTTAAAAGCTCTGATCCCCAAATGCTCGGGTAATAATTTGAGTAACAATAAAATAATCACTCAAATAATTTGAGTAACAATAAAATAATTACTCAAATAATTTATTATTTTATTTTATTTTTTGGAGATAGAATCTCCTCTGCCTAGGCAGCAGGCAGGGTGAACCCACTGGGCAGTTACACTACACGTGAATTAGGATGTGGCGGCCCTGGAAATGGTCTTGCCCCAAGCTTAGTGAAGGTGCGTCTCCTTGATGGTGCACTAATTCTAAATATATCAGTAGGATTGCTGCTTACTGGCCATCTGTCTTGGAACAACCCTAGAGGAAGGTTCTCGATACCACAGAGATAAAATTTTCCTGGCTACAGCCACAGCAAGAAAAGCTACAACCCAGTGTAGACTCAGTTTGCTCACCATGTGTTGGTCATCGGATATTCAGTCTAAGAGACTTACATAGGTAAAATAGACAGAGCCACCAGCAGCAGGGGCAAGCTCTGACAGACTGGAAAAAAAATTCAAGCCTCATTTGTCAAGCTCCTTTTGCTCCTGACATCCTTTTCCTTCTTCCCACCCCCACCAAAAACATTTCATCTTAGATTTCATTTTTAAAATATGGTTACGACATGAGTGGTTGCAAGCAAAAATAACAGGGATTTGAACAAAGAAAACTGACAAAAAGTACCCTGGGACAAGTTTGCCTGAAATATAAATTGTTTTTATGGGCACAGACCAGCTTTCTTGCTGGTCTCGAGCTGTCACTTTGGGTTATTTTTATTGTAGTCACTGAGGATGTTAGCTCAAAAGCAAGCAACTAAGAATGAATGAAGCAGAGAAGGAGAGTGGCAGTGAAAGTCCCTGGATAGCTCAGAACCAGCCACACACACAGGGGAGTATTTCCCCAGCCCCCCTAGACCCACACACATGCCTGCTTGCATACACACACATGCACACGTGCCCCACATTCCTACATGATATACATGTTCCAAAGTCTCATTTTTCTTTCCTCAAATGTATGAGATGAAGGATCAAAGCCAGAAAGTTTCTATGAGTTCTCAGCTGTGAACAGAGAGAGAAATCAAAATCTTTTTTCTCTCTGCAGTCTTACTTTGAGTTAAAAGAGATGGATGATGTTCAGCTCTTCATCTAAGTATCCTGAACTCTCCTCTTCTGAATTTTCCTCCTCTACCTATTGGTCATCATTAGTGTGCTTTACCTTTGACTGCAGGGCAGAGTGGTGCCAAACCTACTCCATTAATCAAGCAACAGATGGAGAATTAAAGCCTATGAAACTGGAAAGCTGGAATTCTTTCTTTCTATCCCCTGAGATTTATGAACAGTACCCAGAGGCCAGAGTTATTGAGAGATGATCGTGTACTAATAAGCTTTAAAAATGGTGGCTCTTCCTGTGTGTTTGTGTGTAGTTTGATGTGTTTAAACAGCTGAGCAGAAAATTGACTCTGTATTTTCCAAAGTACTTTGCAAAACATGTCTTAAATATAAGCTTTGTGTAACATACCAGTGGTATTCTAATACCAGTGCCTAGCGAACACTCTTCATTCCCTGATGTGCTTTTGAATCTAACTTAATGCTGTAGCTGGGAGTGCCTGTTTAATATTTATGGAGACTCACAATGTGTTAAGTACCAAATGAGGCTGACAAGAGTAAATGTTCAAGGATGACTTCATTTTGTGTAATTCCTAGGAAGCAGGAGTGAAATGTATGCGTCACTGGTTAGGAAAGTGTCTCAGCAGACATTATTCTATAAGGACATTTGACTGAACCTAACCAAAGGCTGATAGTGGTCATAAGATCCACCAAAATCAGGTATCCCCATTTCTTTACAAAGGCACAGATCTTAAGCGTACAGCTCTATGGTTTTTACATGCATATATGCACCCAAGAAACCACACCCAGTGAAGACAGGGAGAGAATTTATCACCATATAAGCTGTCTTTTGCCCTTTTCCTGCTACTTCCTCCCACTTCCCACACCTAAACACTTTCTCAGTTCTATAACCATAGATTGACTTTGTTGATTTATGAAATTCATATAAATGGAATCAATCAGTATATGCTTCTGTATATCTGCTTTCATTCACTCAATATGTTTTTAACAACAACAACAACAAATAATAATATGGGAATTCCTTTATTCCTTTGTCCTGCTTCCTATGGGTTCTACTTTTTTTTTTCTCTTTTAGAGACAGAGTTTTACTCTGTCACCCAGGCTGGAGTGCAGTGGTATGAACATAGCTCGCTGCAGGCTCAAACTCCTGGGCTCAAGCGATCCTCCTGCGTCAGCCTTCTGAGTAGCTGGGACTGCAGGAGTTCCACTTTTGTCTCTTATATCGTTTCTGCATGATCCATGGATTCTCTGTCCATGCAGTTTTATGTTCCTACCCCTTCTGCATGCTATATTTCATTTCTTTATTGTTATTTGTAGAAAATATTTGATTTCATGGTCTGCAGTTGCTCCAAGTTGCACTTTATGGTGTCTTCATCAGTTCTTGTGTATAGTTGAAATACTGAAGCATTCTCCATCAGCTTTTGATTGCCAGCTCTCAGATACCTGGGGAGTGTCTTCATTTTTGGTGGCTCCTTGCCCTGAGGTCCCTCGGTTTTCTGAAATAAGAATAGGTAGAATTATATAGATCACATTGTGTTTGCCTAAGGGAAACTACTTCCAAGTTGAATACTACTTCCATAGTTGAGTGCCACCTAAAAAGTATGTCTACTCCTGTGCACAGGTCATTTTTTAAAAAATTATATTATCTCAGTGCGTTGAAATCCACATCCTTCCCATCATTTTAATCTTTTACTTTGCTGTCAGGCCTATTTTGGTGGGTAAACATGCTTGGATGACTTTGTAAGATTTTTGCATAAGTTACAACTGTGCTGAATAAGTGGGGTGGTAACTAGGTCTTTTGGTGGGTGAGCTGATACTTTGCACTTCACATCAACATACATCTGATTCTATGCTCACAGCAACATGCCTCCACGCAGAATTCAGTTGTGCACTGACTCTGAAAAGTCATACCAACTGATATTCCCTGGGGAACCTCCTGATATGCTTTATGGATATCATGCAAACTTGCTTTCAGGCCTTTGAAATCATCCTGATTTCTAGAACCATCTTTTCTTCACTACACTAAGAGAAAGGTGCTTTAAGGCTCACGGACTCATATCACACTATGAATCACCGCTTTGGTAGCCAGTCAAGTAGCAACATCTAAAATGATCCTTGCATACATCTCAGAAGGATGGTCAAGACTCATGTTTTTTCAGATGCCCAGTACTTGCACAGGCAATTTTATCTCGTATTTTCTTGACTTTATAAGTATTTCCATAGACACCCTTGTATATGCTACTCGGATTTACCCTGGGCTGACCTGTCAAAAGCAATTCAACAGAAAGACCAGCACCCACTCTGTCTCTAGCATGAAGAAGGAACAATTGTTAAGCTTTAAAGCTAAAGAATTTAATGTGCTAAGAGGAAGCAAAGGTGATGACGTTTGCAATACAAATTCAGTGTAAATATGGCTTTTCATTCCCACCTCTTGGGATAAAGTGATAGAGATGCTAGAAAAGCTGACAGCATACTTATGGGGTAAATGCCATAACCTGTTCAATAGCCTTTCAAGAAATACAGAGTGTAATCGCCAACTTTGGGAAACTGGTCTCTAAACAGTCTCTGATTCTTTTTGTTCTTCTTTGATTTTCTCAGTCCCTCTATCCCTCCCCCACACCCTCCCTCCCTTTGCCTCTCCATTCTTCTCTCTCCCTTTCACTCTTTCTCCCTCCTCCTCTCTGCCTTTCTTTCTTTTCCTTTCTTCTTCACTTTATTTCTTTCATTATTTGGGTGTACCTAGTGTGTTCCAAGTATCTTTCTAGCCTTTGTCAGTGATCACATTGTCATTGGTCATAAGACAAAGACCCAGTCCTCATGGAACCTGCTTTTCCCCCTCTTTTCCTTCTCCTGCTTTTTTCTCTCTTTTTGATTGATTTCATGTCGTGCCATTGAACTAAAACTAGAGTAGGCTAATAGTAGAGATAGGGAAGCTATCTTTCTTGATGTTTACATTTCAAAAGGCTCTTTCCCAGGTCCTTGAGAAAGACATTCTGACACGAGACTGGGAGAAGATTTCAGAGACAGAGAAAGAATTTGCAATTATAAGTTTCCTAAAGTAAATTATCTAAGAAAAGAAGGGTTAGGTCCTATAGTCAGGAAGAAACCTGTCTAAAATTTATTCAAGGTGAAGGTCTATTAAGGCTGTATTGGCCAATAGTCATCCATTTAATTTGAGTTCTTGATCTGCTTCCCTAAATACCTGTTGGTTTTGTGAGGAAGGAATATAACTTTAGTTTCTCCTTTCCCTGGGAGTGGTTTTGTTTTCCTCTCGGCTTACCACCCTCCTGCCCTTCTCGCTTAGTGCACCTTCGGTTTCCCTTAGGAACATGCTCTACATCCTGCCAAACTCGTCTCCAAGGGTCCATGGATTTATGAGTTCATCCCACCTGACTTTCTTTGTAAAATAACATGAAGCAGCCCAATCTCATTACTTCCAGCCTTTAGAGAGTCTGGATTTAGCTTGTAGTTTCCTAGAGAACAAAGACCATGTTGTGATTGAGTGCCAATTTGAATAGATAAATGGGTTGGTGAGCCTCCCTTTGCCCCAGCAAAGAAGCGCTCATTCCGCGACTCAGTGACAAGTCAGCTGACTATGAGAAATGAAGATAATGGGGAATGTGTGCCTGTCTAAACAATAGACGGCAGAGTAGTCTGTTCCTAGGCATTCTTTGAAATCTGAACATTCACTGTGTGCATATGTTAAATGTCAAGTATAATTCACTCAAAATTTCAGCTCCAAAGAAAACAAAAAAGCAAGTGTTGGAATCTACAGGAAACAATGGGGAAGGTAACCTATAGAGGTAAGGAGACTCTGGAAGACTTGAGGAAGTTTGAGGAAAGTAAAAATGTTAAATGTATAAACACAGACAAGACAAGTTCCTATAAACATGAACCAAACTGAGAACAATGTCTAAAGAACCTGTAGAAAAGGATCTTGCAGTGGCCAAGGATTGAAGCCTGTGCAGAAAGTTCAGCTTACTAGGTGTCAGACCCAGAGATCCCTCTGACCTTCATCATAGAGGAAGCTGTAAATCTGTAGTGCTTTGTGATTCTAAGGAGCAGTTACTTGCCTAATTGTGAGGAGAAAAAAAGGAAAAACAATTGACAGAAGCTCATGGAGAAAGTCTACTAACAAAAGATTTAGCTAGTACTGAGGAGGGAAGGAAAGCAGAAAAAGTGTGCTTGCAGCGCTAGACTCTATTTATCTTATTTACCTGGCACCTTGAGTTCCCAGGTAGGAGTTCAATGGCTGGGTTAATGGGAGGAACAAATTGTTGATTTATGGTGCACACGCTTCGCAAAAGTAGAATAACTGTTGACCTGTTGTCTTAGTGAGTTCAGGCTGTTTTAACAAAATAGCCACAGGCTGGGTGGCTTAACCCGCAGAAATTGATTTCTCACAAGTTTTAGAGACTGGGAAGTCGGAGATCAAGGCACCAACATGGTCAGTTTTTGGTGAGGGCACTCTTTGTGGCTTTAGATGACCGGCCACATTCTCACTGTGTCCTCATGTGAGGCAGAGAGAGCAAACTCTAGTTTTTTCTTCTTCTTACATGAACATTAATCCCATCATGGTGGCCCCACCCTCATGAGCTCATCTGAAATGAATTCCTTTCCGAAGGCCCCACTTCCAAATCACATTGAGGGGAGAGCTTCAACACAGGCCTTTTTCAGTCCATACCACCTGTTAAAGTAAGCACAATAGGCTAATCTATTGAATTAGGTGGCCAGGGCCCAGGCTTTCTCTTGCTGTCAGGAATAAATGGTGGTGAAAACAGTCATTCTTTAATGATGCTTCTTCTTGTTCATCATGGATGGGGAGAGGGTTGGGGGTTGCTCAGTTGAGGTCATCGTATCTGCTCACATTATGTTGAAACCCTTTTTGCCTTTGATAATGTGCTTCTCAGATATCCCTGTGTAGTTTCTTGACTTTTCAGTCACTCTTAGTTATAAAAACAGTGTATTGGCTCAGCACGGTGGCTCACACCTGTAATCCTGGCACTTTGGGAGGCCAAGGTTGATGGATCACCTCAGGTCAGGAGTTCGAGACCAGGCTGGCCAACATGGCAAAAACCCATCTGTATTGAAAATACAAAAATTAGCCAGTCATGGTGGTGGGTGCCTGTAATCCCAGCTACTCGGGAGGCTGAGGCATGAGAATTGCTTGAACCTGGGAAGAGGAGGTTGCAGTGAGCCATGATTGCACCACTGCACTCCAACCTGGCGACAGAGTGAACTACGTCTCAAGACAATTAAGTAAAAATAAATAAATAAATACAGTGTATCTTGGCCATGAACATTTACATTCATTCCTTTAAAAACTTTAAACTCAAAGCTTTCATCCTTTCTCTGCAGAGGTCAGATTTGTGGATCCTGCTGACAGCTGTTGGAAGGCGGTGATGTGGAATTCTCTTCTTTGTCACAGCCATTTGATTGGGATGAAGAGGGGAGAAAAACAAAAATAAATGCATTTGTGCCTCAATACAGTGAGTGCCTGTTCTCTTCTGGGCTGGCTACATTTGCTCTGCCTCTGTGTGATCAGCCCAGTTTCGCTGGTGATGAGCTGTTTGTCCCCTCTCTCCTGGGCGGGGTTTACTTTTCTAACACCGAGAGGCCAAGCCCCTTGCTCCTGGGGTCTTAGATTATTCAGCTCTCTTGGGAGCTACTTTTGAGGCCTTTGAGCCTCTCTGCCTTTTCTAGGTTTTCTTTGCCTAAATTAAGCACTCTCTTAGCATTTGCTCTCTACTCTCCAACTTCCCGAACCCTGCCCTCTCTCCCTGATGCATCTAGATTGGAGCATGTGCTCTGCCGGTTCTGTGACTCACAATTTTCAGGCAAGAAACAAATGATCTGATGCTTACACAGTGGGGATAGTTTGGGCACCCCTTCATCTACAAGGAGAGGGAGAAATACCCCTATTTGGTGTGCCATAAACTCTGTATTCACTCAAAATACAAACTCTTGGAATCACCCCAAGACTCTGTAACCCAGTGGTCCTATTACAGTGGTCAGAGGGCTGGAGCAGCAGGACTGTAACAGCTGCTTTGCTAAAACAGCACCTTTCAGGAACTGTTGTGAAGATTATGGAATGAGGGATGCTTTGCAACCATGCCTCCTTTTATTCTCAACTGTGGTCTCTGGTTGACAATTAATGAAATATAATATATGGAGAGTATATATTTGTATATGTTTTTAAGTAATATATGTCTATATTTTATAATATACTATATATGTATGTATTTTTATTATGTATATATGAGAGAATATGGAAAGTATATATACATGTGTATATATAAAATACAGAAATATATTTACTGTTTTTACTTTAAAGGCAATCTATGTTTCCATGATTATAACTGGCGTATGTAGGGACTAGAGTGTAAGAATTTTATATTGATAGAAATATTGTTGCCGTAAATACAAACTACTACTTTGCTGGTTTAAAGCATTAGTTTCAACACACTCCATGATGTATTTTTGACAACTTAGACAAATTTTATGGTGAACTGTGAGGACTCTAGATATGAGCGTTTCATGTTTTTCTGTGAGGCATTGATTGATGGCTCCTAAAAATAGAATACTAAGGAGAGGAGATGTCAAAAGTCATCCAGACTAGCCCCCTGCTTTTAAGTGCTTAAATTGAGACTGATTGCAGTCTAAACTTCTTCTTCTTTAAAATCCCTCTATAATGGAGCCCCCACAACCTTCTTTGGTGTTGGTTCACTGGAGCATTTTTTTCTAATACCTAATGCAAATCTTTCTTCCTGTGGTGCAAACGTACTTTTTATTTTTATTTTATTTATTTATTTATTTATTTGCAGTTTTAGCTCACAGTCTATTGCTGCAGCTCTTTGACTTTTCCTTTATATTTGATGTCAGTGGGGATAAAAGTAAACATGTGAATTCTCCTGTGACCTAATATCGTGCCTGGAGGCCTCAGGCAACTTCTAAACCCTGTGGAAACTCAGGGAGAATGGCAGAGGGCTGGAAGGCCGACAGCTCCCTCCTCCCTCCAGAGCCAGGGAAGGAAAAAGGGAAACTTGCGTGGGAGGGGAGGAAAAGGGGATAGACAGAGGCAGAAGGGCACACAGGGAGAAATCAAGGGAGCACGTGAAGTCTCAAGACCCTGTGAAGAGATCGTCCTGCAGTGAGACCAGCACTTCTTCACCTTTACGTAGAAAGTGTTGCTGGGGGCTGAATCCATCTGAAACTTCCACAGCACCTCGCTGCCCGCACCCCTTCCTAACTCATTCAGTGACATTTTCTAATCATGCTTTCCCAAAGAAGAGGTACCAGTTGTAGGCAGCCTGTCCGCTGGCCTTTTTCACAGGTAGGACGTGTGGGCAAAGCAGATTTAATGTATGGAGAGCAGAGAGAAAAAAGAATGGGACCTGTTGGGGATGGTAGTGGAGAAGCAGGCTGAGTGTATGAAGGGGAGGGATGAATAGAAAGATTAAAATAGGATTCCAAAGGGCAACATCTTTCATATGTGAATATGAGTAAAGAGAACTTATTTTTTTTAATTTTTTTATTTTTTGGAGAGGGAGTTTCACTTTTGTTGCCCAGGCTGGAGTGCAATGGCACGATCTCAGCTCACCACAACCTCCGCCTTCTGGGTTCAAGTGATTCTCCTGCCTCAGCCTCCCAAGTAGCTGGGATTATAGGCATGCACCACTACACCCGGCTAATTTTGTATTTTTAGTAGAGACGGGGTTTCTCCATGTTGGTCAGGCTGGTCTTGAACTCCTGGTGATCCGCCCGCCTCGGCCTCCCAAAGTGCTGGGATTACAGGCGTGAGCCACTGTGACCGGTGAGAACTTATAAACTTACAGATCAAATTACTTTTTGGTAGCCTTACCTAGTTTTGTTCATTTAAAAAAGGGTCATTAATATTTTTCTATTGAGTTAATAGAAAGTTTTAACACTGTATTTTTAATATCTTAATACAACTACCTACTTTCTCTCTGGCAAGCTAAGACGCATTTATGTCAGCCCAACATGGAAATTTGATTACATTTGCTTCCAAAAAAAAAAAAAAATACTCACATGACTGAATAGTGCTCCATTGTTCTTTTCTTTCCTTTTTTCTACTTCTCTTTCTTTTATGTGTGTGTGTGTGTTTCATTCTGCCAGTGTTATTTCCTTAATAGAAGGAAAGCTGAATATTAAGAAGAAATGACCATTTCTTCACCATTTACTAGTTTAGAATCATGTATACCTAATGAAAGAATGAATCTAGATTACTTTCCCTAAAATTGTAAGTTTCTACCCCAAGTTCTTTTTTTCTTTTTTTGTATTAAAGATAAAAGAGGCTAGAGCAAGGAACCCCTAGTGTATTAAACTTTTATTATTTCCAGACAAGGCAAAATTACAACTCCGATTTCTATTGCACTAGGGGGAATTTAAGACCTCTATACCTACATTTTTAAAAGGTTAGGAAGAACTGTACACAGCTGACATTTCAGTGTATGATCAAAGTGTTCCTCAATCTTAAATATATACTTTAAATGTGTCAGACACACCATCACCTGCTCACTGTAGCATATAAACTTTCCCACATACCACCTGACATTTCCTGACCGAGTGATTTCATTGTCCAGTGTGTCCTACTTTCTGCTTGTCAAGCCACTCTCTATTTAGCATGATGTCTGTCTAAGGCGGACCTGTTTCACACTGGTAACAGATTATATCTGTACTTCTCGTTCAGATTCCCCTATCATTTTTAGATATTTTAAGTGATTGTCATCACCCTTTCTTTGGTGGCCAAAAAGGGGGGCAAGAATCCAACTTTTGCAACATCATAAGTTCAGCGCAACAAACGGCAATATTTTCTGCCATATCGTGCCTGATCTGACAGTGTATTCGAAAATTCTGGGAATTAACTGTGATGTGCAATTACTAGTGGTGCTTTTATTTCCAAATCAAGTTGTCAAAATCAGCAAGGAGTATCTAAGAGACAGGAACAAATGCTGTAAGGAAGGAGATCACAAGGTCATGTGTGTTTTTAAAAATCTATGTAGCCCGGACGATTTGGGGTAAATGCACTAATAATCTCCTTTGAAATTTAAGATGTCAAGACAATATGATGGGCTGAGACTGCTGGAGACTTAGATGCATAGAAATCCAGCAATTCTTATGGAGTAAGTATTATTTTATGTACAAACTACTTTCTTTTGGTGACATAATTTTAAAAAATTGTTGCGAAATAATGTAGGTGTAAATGTCTTCGGTATTGTCTCTTTTCCAGCGTGAGGTTATTTTGCTTAAATTGCACATGTATTATTGAACATTATTTCAATGATTTCTATTCTATTTTATGGTAAGTCCAATGATACCTTTTGTTTTTTTTTAAACTTGTGACAGATAGGCACCTCAATTGAGGAAGCACCACTAAGAAGAGTGTACTGTTTTTTTGGAAAGAATCACTGAGGAAAAGAGTGGAAAATCGAGAACCCTAGAGAGGGGCCCATGTGTCATGTGCAGCCTCTACTGAGCTGTAAGAAGCCTAGCTTCTCTTTGCTTTCTTCTTTCTCTCTCACCTGGAAGCCCAATGTTCAACTAGGGAAGATGTTCAGTTTAGGAAAAGAGAAATTTACTTCAACAAACATTGATTAAGGGGCTGCCCTGTAAAAACACAGTTATAGTTTATATGTGGCTAAGAGACAGTTTACCGAGTTGCAGGCATTATCTACAGAGCCGAAAATCTAGGATGTTGATTATATTTTACATATGCATGTGCAGACATATGCTCATGGGTTATATGCAAACAGCCACACATTTGTACTAAAGGATTAAATAAGGTTAATAGAAGAAGAGCACACATTCATTTTAGCTTTCAAAATGATCCTTGACCGGGCGCGGTGGCTCACGCCTGTAATCCCAGCACTTTGGGAGGCTGAGGCGGGCGGATCACGAGGTCAGGAGATCGAGATAATCCTGGGGAACACGGTGAAACCCCGTCTCTACTAAAAATACAAAAAAATTAGCCGGGCGTGGTGGCGGGCGCCTGTAGTCCCAGCTTCTTGGGAGGTTGAGGCAGGAGAATGGCGTGAACCCCGGAGGGGGAGCTTGCAGTGAGCTGAGATCATGCCACTGCACTCCAGCCTGGGCGACAGAGCGAGACTCCCTCTCAAAAAAAAAAAAAAAAAAAAGAAAGAAAATGATCCTAGGTTTATCCTGCTTCTTGTTCCCTGTTTCTAGCAGTGGATTATGGAGTACGAAGACTGACATCCAATTGTGGGTACAGGAAGCACAAATTCCTCCACGTGAGTCAATAAGGATGAGGATGAGAGGGTCCACTCAAAATTTTTCCCCTTGTTTGTTGATTCTTTATATTTTAGCTTTTGAGGGATATGGAGTCAGTATAATAAGGTTTATTTAATGGATACCATGTCTTAAACTGTAGCAACTCAACCCCTCAGGGTATTAACTCTTGAACTGAGCTGTGAGAGGCCGTTCTATTGGTTTTAGAGACCAGCAGCTTCTGCATGATGGTGTGTATGAGTCCATTCGCATGCTGCTATAAGGACATACCCGAGACTGGGTAATCTGTAAAGGAAAGAGATTTAATGGACTCATAGTTCCACATGGCTAGGGTGGCCTCACAATCATGGCAGGAGGCGAAGGAGGGGCAAAGGCACCTGGTGGCAGGCAAGAGAGCTTGTGCAGGGAGATTGCCCTCTATAAAACCATCAGATTTTGGGAGGCTTATTCACTATCAGGAGAATAGCACGGGAAAGACCTGCCCCAGGATTCCGTTATCTCCTACCAGGTTCCTCCCACAACACGTGGGCATTATGGGAGCTACAATCCAAGATGAGATTTGGGTGGGGCCACAGTCAAACCATGTCACAGTGCATAAGAAAACCATGTCACAGTGCATAAGAAAGCTAAAGGATCACATGTTCATGTGGCCATTATCACTTCTTTGACATAAAGTGGGCTCTTGGTCTTAGGGTATAATTTGCAGGATCTGATATCAAGAAGTCGCATAGTTTTTGAGCCCTTGCAGAGACACTGCAGACTGGGGGAAGGGGGAAGAGGGTGGGAACAAAACCCTAGCAAGAGTGCATCAGCATCTCTTCCAGGGTGGAGGGTGCTCCTATAATCAATTTGCTACCAAGTGGCTGACTAGTCTCCTTGAGGACTCAGAATTAGTCTCTGCTGATTACAGGTCAAATATTCATCAGTGGTAGAGGCTTTATAGATAGACAGCTTATCTCCATCAAGCCATACATACCCATCCACGCTGCCCCATGACGATTCTGTCCCTGGGTCCTGGAGTGGCCGAGGATAGAGGTCAGCTGATGTCACTGGATGGATAATTTTGTGTTTTCTGATTGTTCAGTTTTCATTGGTGGTAGGTGTTCTATGGACATTGATGTGAGACCTTAAGATCTACATACTTTGCACCAAATCCCATGGGTCCATTAAAAAGCCTCTTCCACCGGCATCCTTGTCCTTGCTCTTACAATATTCCTCCTTTGATGATGCCTCTCACCTTCCAAAACGTTTGCTTTTGGCCAGGAGTTCGTATATATCCTTACCTCAGACTATTTCTTCCTCTATCTGAAGTTGAAGAATAAGAGTATTCCTCCAGGCTCTGCCCACAGGGCCAGTTTCCCCTTGCCAGTGTGGTTCAGAGTTACCAGTGGACTTGTAGTTTCACAACTCTCCACTATTAGTCTGATACGGTATTTCAAGCTCACCCTTTTGTGAATAAGGTTCAGAGTTCTTTTCCTCTTTCTATCGGATAGTTGTAGGACACCCTCCACTTCCCCCTCCCTTCTTCCGGTTTTTTTTTTTTTTTTCACCTGAGGCCATTGAACTAAACTAAGAGAAAGATGTCAGTTTAAAAGAAGTAGATAGTATTTGATTTGGGACACTGGTTTAATGTTTGTACTCTGAACCTGCATGGCCCAAATTTAGAAATTTCTATTGTCTGTGACATACTGGTGCACCTGCTTTGTTTTGTGATTCTGTGGCTACAACAGGTCCTATCTCATGACAGGCATGCCCCAGTGTACAGTCTCGTAGTGTCCCATGTTTCCATCTGAGTCTGTCAGAACCTAGTGGCACATGCTGTAGAGACATGTGTTTATAGTGAATAGTTCTGTGCCGCAGAAGGCATGGGCTTGCCCTGGAACCCTGGAGTTCTACATTACAACTTTTGTAGTAGGTCTTGACAAAAACCCCACCTAGTGTCCTTATCTATCATAGATTCTTCTTGAACCATTGACTCTGCCACGTCCCATGACTCATGCTGGAGGGCCACATGTGGCCATGCTAGTGCCACAGTATGAACCTACTAGGAATCCTTTCTTGGTCTGGATCCTGCTCAAAATTTGCAGCCTTCTGAGTCCTCCAGCACATGAGTCAGAGCTCTATGCCTAAGTGATATATCCTGTCTTCAAAATCTAAAGATAGTTACCAAGCAATGTGACTCTTTCTTAATGGTAATAGGTAATTAATTTCCCTTGTCCTTGGACATGGCCCCGATCACTGAACCCCTAAAATTCTCATTAACATAGCAGGCCCAGGATTCTTTAAAGGTCTATCTTTTATCCTCTGGTGTATCTTCTAGCAAACACAGAGACCCAGAGGGTTTGCTCAGTTTGCTTCATTAACATGATGTCAACAATGCAGTGAACTGCTCTGCAAGATACAGAGGCAGTCAAGCTCGCTTTACACTGTGTTGTGATAGAGGGCAGAATCCACACAAACTATTTTAGCTGAGAGATTACCCTAAGAGCTTGGTTAAATAAGTAATGCAACCTGAAAAAGCAAAGGGGAATATGGAATTAACACAGAGCGAGTAACTGTAGAATGCACTACCTCCCCTCTGGTGAAAAGGCAAATGAGAGAAGTGGGAGTTTTAAAACCTACCTGAGAGGTAAAACCCAGACATCTGAAATGGAGTGTTTGCCAGATGGTGCTGGTGCCTCAGGAGCTTGGAGGGGCTCCCACAATGCTGAACTCAGGTCTCTGAGGAGGGTGTTGCTGGGCTATGGCTGGTGTCTCTGAGGCTGCTTCTGAGAATGTGGGGAAAAAAAACCTGAACACGGGCCAACTGTGCTTCTGGCACAAACCACCGTGGCTACAATAATCCTGGAAGAACAGTGAGCAAACTGGAAGAGGCAATGCCCCATCTTCCTTCTCTAGCCTTTCAGTCCCTCTTTGTGTCACGCATTGGGAACCAATGGCAAGGAGAAATGGGGTTAGGGAATTCCCAATCAAAGCATCAAAAAGCAAAGTGCAGAAGGAAGGGTTCAGAGCCGAGGGGTAATAACTCAATAATCAGCACATCTGACAAAATAGTAAATGAAAGACGAGGCCAAATAAATCCAAATCTGCTGAATTCTCACAAATCCAGATTCAACCCCCTTGGATCCTTTATAAGCTGAATTTATATAAGCACCTTCTAGCTTCTGAAATAGGTGAGTGCCCCAATGCATGCACTCATTCTTTCTTTCTAAAACAGTTATTATTATTATTATTATTTTGAGACTGAGTCTTTCTCTATTGCCCAGGCTAGAGCGTAGTGGCGTGATCTTGGCTCACTGCAACCTCTGCCTCCCCAGTTCAAGCAATTGTCATGCTTCAGCCTCCTGAATAGCTGGGATTACAGGTGCCCGTCACCACACGCAGCTCATTTTTGTATTTGTAGTAGAGACGGGGTTTCACCATGTTGGTGAGGCTGGTCTTGAACTCCTGACATCAAGTGATCTGCCCGCTTCAGCCTTCCAAAGTGCTGGGATTACAGGCGTGAGCCACTGTGCCCGGCCTCTAAAATAGTTATTGCAGGTCTGTTGCATGCCACACCCTCTGGTTGCTTTGTCTTCAAGACTCTTTCATACACATATTTCCTTCAGTTCAACTGGAGTGGTCAGAAAGTAGCGGAAAAAGGCAAAGAAAAGAATCATGTAGGCCAAGGAACAGAGTTTCAGTGAGGAAAAGCATGTTCAACAGTTCCAAATGTGGGGCTGGGCACAGTGGCTCATGCCAGTAATCCCAGTACTTTGGGAGGCTGAGGTGGGAGGATCCCTTAAGGCCAGGAGTTTGAAACCAGCCTGGGCAACATAGCAAGACCCTGTCTCCACAAAAAATTTAAAAATGAGCCAGGTATGGTGGTGTGTGCCTGCAGTCTCAACTACTTGGGAGGCTGAAGCAGGAAGATCTCTTGAGCCCAGGAGTTTGAGTCAGCATAGGCACACAGTAAGACCCTGTCTCCACAAAAAATTTAAAAATGAGCCAGGTATGGTGGTGTGTGTCTGCAGTCTCAACTACTTGGGAGGCTGAAGCAGGAAGATCTCTTGAGCCCAGGAGTTTGAGTCAGCAATGAGTTACGATTTTGTCACTGTATTCCTGACTGGGTGACAGAGTGAGAGCCTGTCTCTTTAAAAAAAAAAAAAGTCAAAAACAAATAAGATGAGTTAAATGAGTAAAACCATAATCTCTAAAATGACATATCTCTTTCCAGTTAGAGTAGAAAGAGCAATTTACCATTGTCAAGGTTATAAGACATTTTGAGTTGATATTTTCTAATAGAAGAAGGCAAATAACTTTTTAAACAGATATAGTTTGCATAAGAAATAACAATTGTTTGGAGAAGGAATCAGATAAATTCTAATGGGGAGTCTACTAAAATAGGCTGTTCATCAGTGCAGAAAAAAATGCAAAACAGCATGTAAATACAATTGAAAAAGTGAATGCCTCCAGTTTGCTGCTAATTTAGTCATTCTGGGACTCCTAAGAGGCACTGCTTTGCTTACATGGTGTTTTCTTTCCTCTGCTTTATTTGACTTATTATTAATTGTTTTATTTATTTTTATAATTATCTTCATTAAAACATCTTTTATTTACCCTTTCTCGTCATATCAAGGCAGAGTGTAATTGTAAAAACAAACAGTTAAGTATGTGTGGCATAGTGAAGACTAAGATCATGGTGAGAAGCCAGGACAGAGTCCACTGATGTGGGAACAGTAGCCTGGAGGAGCCTGGAAGGCCTGATTAATTCAGAGCAAACACAGGGCACCCAGGAACACCTCACATTGAGGAAGGCCCGGAAGGCTGGGTTTTGTTTTAGATAAAAGATTCACACTCTGCAGCTTCTCCACAGTTGATTGGAAGACATCTTCTTGTGCAGACCTCTATCCAGGGACCACTTTGCTAGCCATCCTTGTTGCAAAACATCTGCCAGGGGGCACGGGGTGCCCTTCGTGAAAACGTGGTCTTCCCTTAGTGCAAATAAAAGAAGCATAGAAATAAGCCATTATTTTAGACTGATTCATCAACACTGGGATTACTGGGGACTTTGCACTGCTTATTCTGATGCAGTTGATAACCTGTTAAAACACAATGAGCTGTGGACTTGCTACCATTTAATGTCCTGAAATAGTCTCTGCCTTTCTGAACCTGATTTGTACCAGACAGTAAGTGGAATGAGGCAATGAAAGTTCTGATGCTCTATCTTGACAAAGAGTTTAATGTAAAGCTGTCTTATAGCCTCCTGTTGATTTGAAATCTAGGCATTTCCTTCAATGAACTGCATCTTTTTAATGTTGCTAAGAGAAATGTCAAGTTCAATATCACAAAGTAATGAATTCTTTGCTTATCGTGATAGCTTTTAATAGGAACTATGTACCAAAGTATAAAATCCTTCATGTTGACATGCATTTTAATAGCAGTACATAATTGTTTTAAGACCATTAAGGAATGAATATGGGGGAAAGCCAATTTTCTTTGTAGTACTTTTAGAGATAGGCAGTTATAAAAGTGGATTTCATGAAGAAGGATGTTTGCATAGCGAACTTAAATCATAGCATATATGTGTAGAAAATTTAGGAGACACGATAAATACAAGCCAGACCTTTCAGGAATCGCTAGCTTTGCCCTTCAATAAATTCAGAAGTTGCATCATTTTCAGCCTAGAATTTTACACTCACACTTTACTGAGCATTAAGCCTTTCATTTAAACAATGTCATGTTATGACCATGTTAGTTCACTTTCCTGAGAAGGCACTGCCTCCTGAAATTCAGACCTGGCCTCCCCTTCAACAGCATGCATTGGCTCTGATGCCAGGTGGGAACACTCTGGACTTCAGAGATTTAAATTATATGGAGTGAGAGGCCAGGTCCACGTTTTTGACAGCCCCAAGTCACCCCCACAGGTTTTGCAAATTTTTGAGAAGCTACTTTCTTAGAAACATCTCTGTTGCCACATCTTGAGACTGAACACACTATGTTTTTTCCATGTCCCCAGAAGGTGACAGCCTTGTCACTGGTTTTCGCAGGTCTGCTAAAGACTATCTTATCCCAAGCATTTATGGGTTTTGTGCTTCCCTGAGGATTAGTGGGATTCACATCGTTTATTTTTTTGATTTTTCTCTCTCCATCTTCCATCTTTACCTTCCTTTCTCTATCTCCTTCCGCTTCTTTCCAAAAGAAAGAAAGAATGAAAGGTAAAGAAAAGAAAGAAAGCGGGGAGGGGGGAAGAGAGAGAGAAAGAAAGTGAAAGAAAGGAAGAAAGAAAGAAAAGAAAGAGAAAAGAAAGAGAAGGAAAGGAAGGAAGGAAGGGAAGAAAGGAAGACAAATAGAAGAAAAGAAAAGAAAAAAAGAGAGTTATGATTATGCCAATGCACTCCAGCTTGGGCAACAGAGTGAAACTGTCTCTTGAAAAAAAAAAAAGAAAGAAAAGAAAAAAACAAATAAGATGAGTTAAATAAGTAAATAAGAAAGAAAGGAAAGAAAGAAAAGAAAGGAATTAAGAAATTCCCCTTTTATGCAGGATTATCTGATTCCTTCTCCAAAAATGTGTTGACAGAGCTTGCATCTCAGCAGTTTTATCAAGATCTCCCCCATCTAAGTCTTTCCTCTCACTGTAAGAAGTTGTCACCTGCTACTGAGAGACTAATTCTCTCCATTTCTTTACATTTTAAAAGTTTTTACAAATGTGATTTCAGGCAGCGTGAAACACTATTCATTTCTTCACCTACCTCTGGGAATGTTTGGACAAAAATTGATGGCCTCAGTGTAGAGCCCTCATTTGATAGCACAGAGAGATGGATCTATTTTGATGCACGCCTTTTTATCAAACTGGGGTTCTGCCCTGACTGAAAAAGAAACTGCCATCATTGCAGCAGATGCAGAGTTGAGTGAGTGACTTTACAATGAATGCAAAATACATAGCCCTCCTCGTCTTTGAAGTACAGCAGTGGTTACTGGGTGGAGAGGAGGAGGTAGGTAACATGATGCTGTTAGCTGGCTCCTTCATTAGGAGCACATTTTGGACCAGGCACGGTGTGGAAGCATCTCAGAGAGTAGCAGAATTGTGCTTATGATGCCAGATATTATTGCATGATGTAGGCTTAATTTTAAATTCCTGTATCACTCCTACTCATTAGTGATAACTCTGGATGGTGTCTTCTTTCTCTCTACTAAAACACTGGGTCACCCTTGCCATTCAGTCTGCTATATGAAGATAGTGACTGTTTTTCTATTTATGTATTACATGTATAAATAAATAAATAGATAAATAAATGTTTTTGTCCTACTTGGCTCTATCTATGTAACAGAATTTTCCATATAAACAGGATTTGTAGTGTCTAAATTACTTATTGCTAAGTTACCTAGAACATTTCTAAATAAGTCATTCACATTATCAGTCTATTTTTACAAAATAACAAACTATCCATCAACAAATGATGCTGTGCCTTTGTGACTTGTTAGTTTGCTAATTTGGAGGATCTCACTGTCAGACCTTTCATTATGTTATGAAAATGAGAAAACTTTCATAATATATATGTTCAAGGATAATTTGGTTGAAATAATTTCTTTAAAAATGTTGTAAGGGCTAGGGGTGGTGGCCTGTTCCTGTTCTGATCCCAACACTTCCCAAGGCCAAAGTGGAAGGATCGCTTGAGCCCAGGAATTTGAGATCAGCCCAAGCAACATAGCGAGACCTCGTCTCTACAGAAAAATAAAAAAAAAATGAGACTGGCATAGTGGCATGTGAACCCAGCTACTTGGGAGGTTGAGACTGGAAGACCACTTGAATCCAGGAAGTTGAGGCTATAGTGAGCTATGATCAGTCCACTGCACTCCAGCCTGGGCAACAGAGTGAGACGAGATCCTGTTGGAAAAAATAATAATAATGATAAAAAATAAAATAAAATGTTGTAAGGTATGACCAACATACATGATAACAACAGAAAATGTTTGTGAAAAATGAACAATTTTGGTTTATCCAATATTCATAATTCACTGAACTGCTGATAATCCTTTGTTGAATGGATTCATTATTATTCTTTAACAAAACTATTGTACAATGGAAACTATTAATTAAGGCCATTTCTCCAAGCCCTTGAGTTGTGAATACTTACTTTTAAATTTTGGTAAAATTATCTATTTGTGATTTCTTTGTCAAAGAAACAACTCATATAAAGAGGTAATTCATTTCACTGTAACAGTTTATATATTTTTATAAAAGTGTTTAGGGACACTGGCTGGGCGTGGTGGCTCCTGCCTGTAATCCCAGCACTTTG
>NW_012115433.1:82286-129205 GCF_000951035.1 Colobus angolensis palliatus
TGGAGAAATACCTAATGCAGATGAAGAGTTGATGGGTGCAGCAAACCACCGTGGCACGTGTATACCTATATACAAACCTGCACGGTTCTGCCCATGTATCCTAGAACTTAAAGTATAATAAATTAAAAAAATCAAAGTTCTGATAAGCTACTGAATAGGCAAACTGAATAGGCAAACAGATCATGTCACCATTCATATGATGTATAATAATGAAGGCATACTATAATAATAGCAAACATTCTTAGGCCCTCAGACCTTCTTTCTGAAACCTTAATCTGTATTTTTTTTTCATAGCTCATTTAAAACTCAGAAGAACCTCATGAGGTATATACTATTATTGTCCCTATTTTATAGATAAAGAAGACAAAGAAGGTGAATGATCAAAATTAACCAAAATCACACAGCTAATCAGTGGCAGAACCAATACCTGAACCCAAAGTCTTAAGTCTCATCACACTCTGTAGCAACAGTGGGAAATGTTTGATTCTGACTAGCAGCATAGGGGAGGAGGGAGATTTCACAAGTGAGGAGTATTTGATCTATGCTTTGAAGAATGATGACAGTCTTATCCAATGATAAAGGGGGAAATACTTTTTAAGGTTATGCAGACCAGTATGAGCAAAAGCACAGATATATAGAAGTACCTGATATATTCAAGGGAGAGCTTATAGCTCCATAGTTGTGTGGCTGGAGACAGAAAAAAAGAGGGAAAGGGTTTTTGCAGTTTCAAGTGTTTCTGTCCAGACCAGAAATGATGTGATTTTTTAGTCCATGGATCATTTCAAGTTTAACATATTGGTGTTTTTTCTTTCTTTGTGTTTCCTTTATAAATATTCAGATTTAGCAACATATACAGTTTCCCCAAATTTTGCTCTTCTGTAATGTGAAATGATTGAATGCATGGGTACAAAGAGATACAGATTGGTAGTATACATGATGAATTTTTCTAAATAAAGTATTATTTTTCTCTAGACGCATATGAGTAAGTTGAAAATACTAGCTTAGAAAATGAGCAAACAGGGTAACATACAATGAAATAATTTGCATCCTGTGTAAGCCCAGCTTCTTCACTTCATTAGTTTTTAATTAAGCCTCTGTCTGATTAAGTTCTCCATCTCTTTTCTACAACCTTTTGCTTATAATTTTTTTTCATTTGGTCCTTAGCAGCCTCCAAGAAGGGTGAAAAGCAATATTGTTTGATTATCCTCTGATACCTTTCTTGTGCGTATCTTCTATTATTTTTGCCAAAAATGTAATGTAAAAAATATCACCGGTACAATTCCATAGAATAAGTGTAGGATGTGTAGAGTACATAGAAGGTATAGAAACTGTGATGATAGTGACATGGACCCTCCTAGAGCATCCCAGGTTAAGACACATGCCCCAAGAACAAATGAGAAGCTTTTCTGGCCTCCTGAACCTGGCTCTAATTCTTCTTAAGGACCATCAAAGGAGAGCCTCAGGCTTCTCAACTAACAATGCCAAAAGATGATGGAGACCAGTCTCACAGGCAGAACCCCTGCCCAGACCCCTGCCCTGGGCCAGGCATTTTGTAGAAGGCACCTTTCTGGCTCTCTTCCTACTGTGCTCTTCCTGGAGGTCAAGGGGATATGCCTTTCCAGAACCTACTCCATTCTCCTCTGTTAGACTATGGTCCAGACCTCCAAATTCTGGACCCAAAGTCTCCAAACCGGTTTCCACAGCTTGCAGAGGCCTCTCCACTGTCTGCCATTTGGAGAGTGGGCTGAGCTGCTGTTTGCTTATCTTTTGTTCTGAGAAATAGCCAAAGGGTGGCTACTGTGGCAGCCACTAGGTGGTGGTGGAAGCAGCTTGCAAGTTACAGTGCGTTGTCCACTGGCCCACACACCTGGCCCCTCTTGGTTCAGGCCAGAGTTGACAGCGAGATGAGAAGATGGAAGTTCTGTGGATCCCAGGCTTTTGTTTGCACCCTTGTCCCAGGTGCAAATGTTAGGAATGAGCATGATCAAGACACAGCACCTGAAGAAGCTTAATGTAAGGAAAAAATGACTGTGGAGCACACCTCACCTCATGTTTCTTCAGAAGTCGAATTTATTCTTTCACTCTTCCTTTACATTTCTTATTTATGGAACAAATATTGATTCAAAACCACTCTGTGAGCTTATGAGATGGCATGGTAAAAAAATCTAAACATATATGAGATATAGGAGCAACACTGTGAAGCTGTGGGCTCCTGGTAACCAAGGGAAGATGGGTTTTCAGAAGGACAAAGTGGTGAGCAGAGATATAGTCATGCAGTCTCGGAATATGCAGATTCAAGTGTCATCAGGGGCTCAGAGGAGGGAAATGATTAGGTCTCTGGCAGGAGAGGTCCCAAGAAATGGCACAGGCAGAAGTGAGGTTGGAGTGAGTTAAAAAGTGAGCAATGGTGAATGAGGGCCTGGAACTGGTGAGTAGAGTTTACTCTTGAGGATTTTTTCAGTGAAGGTTTACAGGAAGATACTGAAGTGGCTGGAATGGGAGTTGGGATTAAGGCAGAAAGTTTTTAAAAGGGGAGAGGTTTGACTTTGTTCAAAAGAAGCTGAGATCCCAAGGGTTTGGGGCACTGCAAAGTACACTGCGTTGCTTATAACACTTGCATTTGCATGAGACTTGAGTCTTGCACAACCGGTTTTATTTCGGTATCAAAATGTCTGCCTCCAGGTTTAGCAACTGGGCAATTTCTAGACAGCTAATCAATACGACTGCGCCCCCCACCCTGCTCTCCTAATTATGTAATTATCCACAGAGCTATTCCAAGAACAACTAGGCTGAGCTCTTTTCTCCCCACATTTAGCTGGTAGAGTTCTATTCCCTAAGCAGACTTATTTGCTCCCTAAATTTTAATTTATTAACTGTTTCACCTGAAAGCAATCACCTTTGCAGTCAATTCCCCAAGTAAAACATCTGCCTTTTCAATTCAGACAGCTATAAGTGAAGAAATACACCAGGGGAGGAGAATTATGTTCTCTTTTAGAAAGCAGAGCTGTTTACAAAGACACGAATTCTGGCACCAGCCGCCTGGTTTGCGTCATGAATGAGTTTGCATGGGTGCCATGAAACAGTGAGGCCCATTAGCCTCTTTTCTCCTGCTCAGCTGTGAAGAGTCTGCTTCTGCTCCTGTTTCTCAGTCTTGCCTCTTGTATTAATTGACCTTTTACAGAGGTTACTTGAGACCTGCAAGCTCTGAGCTCATTAGATCTCACAGTGCTTTGTTTATCTGTAGCATCTATTTGTATGCCATTTGTGGTTTCAACATGCTTTAAAATAATTTCTATCTTGAGGCCCTAAGGTGCCTTTCTTTGAGTTTGTTAGGGAGGCTTCAGCGACGGATGAGATTCCTGCCAACTTTTCTGCAAACCTTGTTCCAAGTACAGAAGTCTGAGGGCAAAATGTGGATGGACACCTTACACTAGGCAATATTTTTATCTCTCCTAAGAAGTGTGCATGAGGCAGACACTGAAGAAGATGAAAATGTACTATTAATGTACTGAGGGTGTTTTTCCTGAATATTTGAGCCCTTCAGAGGTTTGGTTTTTAGCCACTGCTGGCGAACAAAGCAGTGGAGACCCTAAGTAATAGAAACCATTCAGAGTTACTTAGGATCTCCACTGCTTTGTTTGCCAGTTTCCAAACCTCTTCCGCTTACAGGAGCTCAGCAAAGAGCACTATAGAGCTGTTTGCAATTCTAATTCCTGAAAAAGGCGCAAGTGCAGACCAGGTCCTGAGGCTTCCCTGGGCAGACTTCTTTCACTCTGCCGCATGCCTATCCGTACTTCTCTTGTCAAAGAAGTGAGCGGGAAACAAAATGAGCCCCTGAAAGGTTGTTCTCTTTCTTGTGAAGGAAAAAAATAAAGCTTTCTGTGATGACGAACCACTCAAGCAGCCCACACAGCAGCACTGTGCAAGGCAAAGAAGAATGGAAACTTTTGTGGAGCAGAGGTGTTTCAGGAAGTATTGGGGAGAAGAGAATAGAAAAATGTATCTGTGCTAAGAAAGGTCTAGATGAGGCCCCTTATCCCGTTAAGCAACGATGGTTTGTAAATCAGCCCAGGACTTTGGAGGATAGAATGCCACAGGGTCACAGGATTCTTTTCAAGGAATCAAAACATTGGCTTTGGAGCATAACTCCACTTAACCATGCAGAGCAAAAAGAAAAAAGCTGCAATTTCATATACGAGAGGTTCCATGAAGTATATATTGGATGTGAAACAAAGCAGTTGGTTCTAGGTATAAAAGCAAAAGGAAGCGAAAAACCAACGGACTGTGTGTTAATTTACTCTGGAACTGATTAACAACAGGTGCAGGTGAAAATCATCACTACCTCCTACAATGTGTTTTATTACTGGAAATTATCAAAAGTTTCACAATTTCCTTATGGATGCTATGCTTGAGTAAAAAAGTTTTCTTAAAGTTTCATTACATTTTAAGTCTATACAAACAGAGTGTTTAAAGAGCTATTTTACAAAAAGAAAAAGACAAATGCTGAGTCAAAGAACTTGGAACAAGGGCCTTTACTTCCTTCCATCAAATTCAGAAAACAGAGATTTGTAACTTGCGATAAACGACAGAACACAGTTAAACTTAACCGTATTTGTTGTCTTTACCTCACATTGATTAGTCAGGGGCTAGGCAAATTGTTTAGTTAGATAAATATTTCGATATCTTTCAGCTTTCTCATCAGCACAGAAAAGGCAACTTACATACATTTCCTGAATGAACCAAGTATATTATACCCAAGTTATTCTTTCATAGTTGCTTTTCAATTAAAGATAATTTTCTTCTTAAGAGGAGACCTATGCTTCTGATTTCTGATTTCACCCCTCAGAGAGGTGGCTTACACTATTCTATTTCCATATTACCAATGCTGCCTACATCACATTCTCTTCAGAGCTCAGGGCTTGCTTCCTCAGGTGACAATTTCAGAATGCAGCGCTATGCTTTTCATTACCTTTCACTTCCATTTCTGCATTAAGAAACAGTACATCCCAGTATCCACTTAGTGTAACTGGATTGTTTGTAACTCAAAGGATAAATGATTGAGTGAATGGATACCCCATTCTCCATGATGTGCTCATTTCACATTGCATGCCTATATGAAAACATCTCATGTACCCCATAAATATATACACCTATCATTTACCGACAAAAATTTAAACAAAACAAATATCCACTTAGAGTGTAAGGAATTGGTTTACCTCTCTGAAGGAATTTTTTTTAACTATATATTCTTTTTGAGATGGAGGTTTGCTCTTGTTGCCCAGGCTGGAGTGCAGAGGCAGGATCTCAGCTCACTGCAACCACGCCTCCCGGCTTCAAGCAATTCTCCTGCGTCAGCCTCCCTAGTAGTTGGGATTACAGGCACACGCCACTATGTCCGGCTAATTTTTTGTGTTTTTAGTAGAGACGGGGTTTCATCATGTTGGCCAGACTGGTCTCGAACTCCTGACCCCAGGTGATCCACCTGCCTCAGCCTCCCAAAGTACTGGGATTACAGGTGTGAGCCACTGCACCCAGCCTCTCCGAGGAATTTTGGAGCACAAACTCAAAGCCCGCACCAAGCATTAAAGCATAGGGTATAGAAACTTGTCAGTAGCTTTCTAGAAAAGTTTTAGTTACTTCTCCACTTCCAATTTGCTTTTACCTTCAAGCAAGTCAGATTCCTTCTGCGTTAGTGCTATACTCACTCCAACCTAGCACTCATAGTACTGAGTGAACATTACATGTTTAATTCCTATCCCCCCACCAGATTCCAGGTTACACAAAGGTAGAGGGTCATTTTATTCTTTTTTATTTTGTTATTCACAGTGCCTTGAACACTGCGAAGTGCTTGGTAATTTGCTGAATCACAATGAAGCAACTACTCTTCCCAAATTAAAGAAGGACTGTGTACATTCTCCATAGAATATTAGACCAGGAAGTCTCCAAAAATCATCTTACTGAACTGTATTAAAGTCCTTGTCTGCTAATGCCAACACCTCTACCCTGTCTGGTTTGTTTTTGCTGACTCTGTTGAGAGTTTCCCACTCAACTGGTCTCCTGTGTATCATATTGTTTTGCTGCTTTGCTCATTTGTAATTCTTGATTGTCTGCCGCACACTGGAGCCTAGTCTGGATTTTGTTTCTTCTTTTAAAGAGTTTTGTTTTGCGTTCTGGAAGTTCCTTAATTTATGGCAGATAAGCTCAATTCTCCCAGGGCTTGTTGTTAAACTTTAAGATGAGCCCAGGATAGTTTTGTTCTCAGAAGACGACTCCACTTTACAGTTTTACACATACCATTTGCTAACACTGAATGCCTTCTTCATTTTCTTTTTTCAAAACTCAGGTTAAATTATATCTGTTCAGTGGCCGGGCGCGGTGGCTCAAGCCTGTAATCCCAGCACTTTGGGAGGCCGAGACGGGCGGATCACAAGGTCAGGAGATCGAGACCATCCTGGCTAACACGGTGAAACCCCGTCTCTACTAAAAAATACAAAAAACTAGCCGGGCGAGGTGGCGGGCGCCTATAGTCCCAGCTACTTGGGAGGCTGAGGCAGGAGAATGGTGTGAACCCAGGAGGCGGAGCTTGCAGTGAGCTGAGATCCGGCCACTGCACTCCAGCCTGGGCAGCAGAGTGAGACTCCGTCTAAAAAAAAAAAAAAAAAAAAAATTATATCTGTTCAATGGTGGTCTGTTCCCTGATTCTCAATAAAAAATGTAAATAAGGATGCCATGGGGTGTTATAGAAGGACTACAGGATTTAGATACAAAAGATCTGAGTCTCAGTCTGAGCTTTACCAATTTCTCACTCAGAATTTTAATCATCTCAGTTATGAAATGGGCAGTGTGTACCTAACCTATTTCTCTCTTCAGATTTAAATTAGACAATATTAAAATGCAATTTGCATTATAATATTTTATACTAAAATGAAAACTGCTCTGTAAACATTGTCAAGATCTTTTTTCTCTCTTGTATGTATTTTGAATATCCAACAATATTTCAAGCTCCTTGTGGGGAAAGTTCAATCTCTCATTGTTTTTCCCTTCTGGAGGTACTGGAGTGTCTAGTATTTTAGAGTAGATAGCCAACAGATTCAATGAACTCACTCATGGGAAATGTTTGAGTTTTAAGTGAATAAATCTCTTCTTAATATTACAGTATCATTAGTCTTTGTTATTCATGACTAGAGCACAAAAGCATAGAAAAATCAAATATTAAGTGTATTTGATTTTTAATATTTTAATATGTTATAGAGACTAAAATATGAAATCTGGCAAATAATGGGGTTTACTAACTTAATAACATAACATTTTCACACCAATAGCAGCTTCTGAGTGATCTTATGCTGTGTGTGTGCATGTGTGACTTCTGAGTAACCTTATGCTGTGTGTGCGTGTGTGTGTGTGTGTGTGTGTGTGTGTGTGACAAGGAACAACCAATCCAGGCTAGAACAGAGAATCAATATTGACAAATTGAATTGATTTTGCATTTGACTTCCCACCACTTATTCCATATCTAACCCACTCAGTCCTTCCAGCTTACTTCTAAATTTTGTACCCCACCCTCACCAGCACCTGTGCTTGTTTCCTTGTGTAGGTCTCAATTATTTGAAGGCAAATATCATTTCCAAGTTGCAAGTTAAAAATCTTCCAGTAACCTCATTGTAACTGGCATGACATATACTCTTCTAGCTGATCTTAATAGTTCTAATGAAATATTAGTGCATTTTATTTATTTACTCACAAATGCCATCATAAATACAATTAATAAGTTTGTCTCTTTCAGATATGTATTTGAGGAGAACAGGGGTTGATTTCTTGAGTTTGCTTGGTTCAGCAAGTTTGGATTGGCTCAGGTACTGGCCGTATCCTCATTTTGTCTTGGTGGGCTAGGAGGTGGTTCTGCTCCCTTGGCTTAACATGACTCTGTGTCTGTTGGGTGGGGCTCAGGGTTATGCTGTCCCAGTAGCTCAGACCCTAACAGTAGCTGCCCTTAGTTCAGTCCCTCTCCCACAGTGCCTTGGTGACTGTATCCGGAGCAACCAGACACAGGAACAGGTTTAACAGCTCCAAGCCTTTTATCCCTGCTGACCCTGTAGGTCAAGCCCTCCTTACCCCACAGAGCCTATTCTCAGTACCTCTCACCCTCACACGACATTACACAAAGGTGTGGGACCCTGGCCACTAGACACTCCCAGCCCCTCTCCCACCATTATGCTCTTTCATATGAGGTGAGGGCCATTGGCATAGCCAGCAGGTAGGCTCTGGGGGCAAACTGCCTGCCTGTGAGGTCCCACTCTCAGCCCAACTGGCTGTGTGACCTTGGCCTGAGCCCCAGGTTCTTCATTTGTAACATACTTATAATATTCCTTCCTACTTCAAAGGAAGGAGTTCCTTTGATCTAACATTTGATGAGTCTATACACATAAAGTACCTAATACAGTTCCTGGCATACTTAGACCATGGAATAAATTATAACTGTTGTATTTCTCTTTCCATATTACATGTAGTTATATTTCTCCACGGTCCAGCTTAGCGTGTTCCTGTAATCACTGCTGCTTCCACCTCACAGGCTGAAGTGAACAAGTGAAAACCAAGTCCAGCAGACCTTTTGGGAAACGAAAGTGTTATGCTTGAACCATGGATGCCACATCTCAATGTTTACAGGCATGGACATAAACGTGGAGAAGATAGGGATACAGAATTTCACATCACTTCAGGGAGGCCAGACATGCACCCTGTCTTGCATGCTTTTGGGCATGCACAGAATAAAAAGTGAATGTCCTTTGCCACTTGAGCTATTTTAATTTGGGCATAGAAGCTTTTCCTTTTTAGATATTTTGTCCAGAAATGGCTATTTGCTCCCTGGGTGAAGTACGTAGCCTTGAAAGTTATTTTTCCAGAAGTGAGCTTAGATTTGGATTTATTCACATTCTTCCTTCCCTAACTCACTTCATAGCTAAAGACACAACGCTGAGGCAGGCAGATGGTTGACAGAGGAGGAGGTTTGTACTGTAAGCACTGTTTGCCTCTGCATTGAGATTTAACACCAAATTTCACGAGGTGATGTTCCTTTACAAACTATTCATAGTCAAATTATTTCACTACTTTCACTTTCAGTTTCCTTATCTCAAAGTGGAATAAATAATGCTGTATGAGATAGAATAATGCCCAACCCCAAAGATATCCCCATTCTAATCCCCAGCATCTAAGAATATGTTACCTTATATGGAAAAAGAGACTTTCCCGATGTAGTTAAATTGAGGATCTTGAGATAAGGGGATCATCCTGGTTTTGCTTGTGGAGCCTACTGCAATCACAGGGTTTTTATAAAGAAAAGGAAGGACAGAAGAGTGAGAGTGAGAGGAGGACACGTGATGACAGGAGCAGAGGTCTCAGGGATACAAGGAAGAGGCCATGAGCCCAGGAATGCAGGCAGCCTCTAGAAGCCAGGAAAGGCAAGGAAGCAGATTCTCCCCCAGAGCCTCCAGAAACGAACGTAGCCCTGTTGATACAGTGAATTGGGAATCCTGACCTCTATAGATATAACACATTTATGTTGTACACCACTAAGTTTGTGATAATGTTACAGTAGGTAGCTAGTCTTTTATGAGCAGGCAGGAAAGGGCAACACCTCCCCACCCCCCACCCCCACACACCAGAAGCGTCCGGCGACCACCAGGTGATGGGCAGGAGGCTGTTAACTGTCTCTCTAAAGTAATAATTAGTCACAGCTGGTACCAGGGAAAGGCCCGCTCCTAATAGATAGAAAACACCTGAAATAGATAGCAAACACCTGAAACATGTGATCAGCCGCTGCTGGATAAGATCTCAGGTGTTGGGAGACGTGACGCAAGACCCCGGAAGTCGGCCGACGTATAAAACCCCAGGTCAAAAGGTCAAACTGTGCGTTTGTCTTTCGAGTCTGCTGCTTGGCTCTCTTCCGAGTGTACTTTCATTCCTGCTCTAGAACTTGCCTCAGTCTTTCCTGCCCGATACCCCTCAACCGAATGCCTTCTTCTGAGGAGGCAAGAATTGAGGTTGCTGCCGACCTGACATGGATTTTCCACCGCTAACACATTTTGGTGTTGTGTGACTCAGGTACGTTTGGCGGCTAACAATAATTTGTTGTAGCAGCAGCAGGAAATTCATACTATAATGCCTAACTTGAAGTTTGTAGGGAAGAGGAGAGGTAGTGTATGTTAAACATGTAGTAGATGTTCCAGAATACCATCATCACGTTTCCTGTGCACACCTGAGCCTGATAATAGAGCTCCCTGGTCTGAATGTAGTAGGTACGTTTCTAAAAATAATAATAGTATTAACACGTGCATAGCATTTTATAGTTTATAAATAATACTACTTCATGGACATTACTGAATTAGAATATCATAAGGTTTCTTTGGAAATTATGTAAATTAGAACTGTAAAAATAAAATTATTAAATTCAGAGTAAAAGTCTAATAAAATTCCCTATTGTACACAGGAGGAACCATGGATTTCGGGGATTTCGGCCTCCTGCAGTCATAAGGTAAGTGCTGGAATGTGATCCCAGTGTCTCAATTCAGGATGTTTTTTCCCCCACTGTATTTTGTTGTAAGCCTCACATTTCTGTTGTTCCTACTTGTGACTAAAACCTGGCTGATAGCTTCCTTTTCATCTGTACCCCACTTTTTTTTGAGAAGGTAAAATTTCAAAGAAAAAGAAAATAGCTTCAATTTTTCTTTCTCCTCTCAACTTCATGCCTACATCCTAAACAAAAAGTTTCCTTAGTGTTTTCATTCTTTTCTTTCAGATTTTTTTTGAAACCTTTCTAAACTTGAAAGTGCCATTCCTTCACTCTTAAGTATCACATATTTGCAGAACACAAAACAGCCAGGGTTAGAGAATTCTGACTTGTGTTCTGTTACTTCCCTGCCTATACACATTTATGGAACAATTCACTCAACCTCGCTAAGTTTAACCTCCCCCTCTGAAAATCGAATAGCATTGCTATATTACTCTGAAATGTTATTTTCAGAATAATAGCTTCAAATGGTTAGAAAGCTTTTAAAACATTCCTCTTCCATTTAAATGCATGCTTCAAAGCAGGCTTCCAAATGTCCAGTGATTCAAAAACACCTTTAGGTAATATCCTCAAAGTAAATTCCAGCCATTGATTGACAGAAATGAACTCCTAGGGTGTTGAAATATACATCTACCCTTTATTGCCACATCCACTCAAGCACTTTACAATGTGAAGTCAAATCTATTAGAATAGCCCTTTGGACATGTTTGTCTTGTTGGATTCAGGATGTACTCATTTCTGGCTGCCAAGGGTGTAGTTTGCTTCTCTTTAGGGTGCTCAGTTTGAACTGACATCTGTTATGGATACTGTCTGACTAACGAAGCCTTTTTATTTTCTTAAAGCATGATGTGACCCAGGGCAGTACAGGAATGAAAATAATAATAATAATAATAAGACAAAGACCAAGATTTCACACCAAAGTAAAATTTTAAAGGAATGCATGATGTATTGTTTTCATTAGAATTCAGGAACGTGAAGTGTAGATGCTGTGTTCTCTTAATCCTTAAATCAGGTTTTCTCTAGGTCCATGCATGTAGCCCTGTTGGGAGTCCTGGCTGTGACTCATCAGCTCTGTCCCCTTTCACAGGGAAGATCAGAGGTTTGAGCTCTTTCATGAATTTCCCCTGAGGGATAAAGTGGCTAGTTATGCAGAATAAATTAAACAGCCTGGGAAATAAAAAAAGGCTATCGCCATTGTGATGATTCCATTTAGTGTGGCAAATTTGATTTCAGAAGCAGCACAGAGGTGTGAAGTCAAAGGTTAATCTGCCACAGACCGAGCCCCTCTACCCAGCAAGTGATTAGTTATTGGCTGGGCTTGTCAGAACACTAGGGAAGCACCCGCTGTCTAATGTCTTACCTCATGAGATCTATATTCCTAGACTTCTCAGATATTTCGGGTTCAGGTAGACGATATCGCCCTAAAGAGAAAAAGCCTAGTGAGTATTTGTAGACAGACAGTTGATTATATTAGTCCTAATTGGCAACTGCAAACACCCTTCTATTCTTTTAAATTATATAACATGTTCACATTTTATCCTCATAAAAAATACCTTGAGGTGATGGAATAACCCTGTTGTACAGACAAGGAAACTGAGAATTAGAAACTTTGGAGAACTTTCCTGAGATCATTAAGATGATAAGTGGAAAAGGCTTATAACACGTTTAGCCCTGACTCTTTTACCCTGCTTGCTACCAAATAATCTCATCATTAAACACTGAAAATAAAAGGTGCCCTGAAATATTTCTCTACTATAAAGAATAATACAATGAAATGTCAAGTTTATCCTTTACTCATGCATTTTCCTTACACATCACAGGTGAAACTAAAAAATAGATGAGGCACAACAGTATCATGCAGCCACTGACACAGGATTTTAAAAAATAGATATTTGAGATAATTTACAAGATTTAAATTTAAATCCCTGAAGTGGGGACTTTGCCTTGTTTACACTGTATTCCCAATTTAATAATAAGCCGATAGAACACCCGCAGCTTCTTATCATAGGCGTGACAATAATTCATTTGATCTATACATTCTTGAAAGGCAACATTCAATTTTCCAGGGAAAGGCCAACTTGGGATAAATGACAGTTTGAGGGGAAAAAATCAGAATATATATTTTCAAATGAGACAATGCTTGTACAATAATTGTACAATAATTCATTTGATCTATACATTCTTGAAAGGCAACATTCAATTTTCCAGGGAAAGGCCAACTTGGGATAAATGACAGTTTGAGGGGAAAAAATCAGAATATATATTTTCAAATGAGACAATGCTTGTACCTCAAATGCGAGGTCTTCTCTCATAGCAACTTAGGGTCACTGGTGTGCACTAGTGTAGACTCAACTGGTCACACAATCAGCCCAAGGAGGCATAAGACAATGATAAAGGAAAATGTAAAGAACCTTACTTTGAAATGTCACAGAGGTCCCAGCACTGAGACAACATGGAGTCTGGGTAGAAAATATGCTAGCAAACTTAAAACCCAGAGTGCAGCCTCAGGCAATGCATTTTGAGTGAGGGTGTGGATTCTCAAAAAGTAAAAGGCACTGTGAAGTGAAGCTTCAGTCATATGCAAAATCACCTATTTGATCTTTTAGTCATCTGTGCATAAAGATAGTATTTACTCTCAGTACCAGCACTTTGGCCCAAAACAGTAAGTTATGGGGGTATGGAAGAGACAGTGAAGAATAAAATATGGCTTTGACCTCACTTTGGCAGTAAGTTCAACAAGCAAAATGATCAGCTATACTGTAACTTTATTGCTCTTTTAACAGAAGCGGAAACAGTGTTTATATCCAGAAAAGGGCCAGCTCTGATTGTTGAGTTAAAAATGATTTATTAACAAGGTAATCCTTGACTTGAAATTTGAGGAAGAATATTATTTTGTAATAGGAAGAAAGAAAAGAAAGGTCATTCCAGAGAGAAAGTGGAGTCTTTGCAAATATTAGGAGGATGGCAGGAAATAGCATGTTTGGGTTATGTCCCATTTTGGGAGTTCATTGTCCATCTTAAGAATGGAATTAAAAACAGAGACCCCTACCCAGAAAAACGCACATATCTACTTCTGAATCGATATTTAATATATAATTTAATGGGCATTATAGTATTAAGTGAGATTTACCGGTTCTGTTGGAACAACATAGTGTGTATTAAATTAGTCTTCTAATAGTAGTCAGACTCTAGTACTGACTGCCATTGGAAATGGACACAATTATTTTGCTTTTTTAAGTCCTCATTTCATCATGTAAGACACGTTTACTGCACGACAGCCTTAGAGTGAGAGGACACCTTTTAGTCAGATTATTTTTCAAATTCAGGGCAATAATTTTTTTTCTCTTCATCAGAGAATTTTATGGCTTTCTTTTTATTCTTCCCTGTTCACTTTGGGCTGTTTGCATTTGTAATATGTGCAAGCACAACATCTGTCTCCAAGTGACTTCCTGTGTTCACTATTCGTTGAAGCAATGAAGCATTCGAAATGCAAGAACATTTCTCAAAACGTTGTTGCTAGTTAATAATTCTTCATGCTCGGAATGTTGCATCTCTTGCACCTTGAGTCTGTTAATCTTGAGAATAACACGAGTTACATGATTCTCATTATGTGCCCTTAAAGAATACAACAGAAAGTGAGGTGAGGAAAGAAGGGAATTCAGTCAAGAGTGTCTAATTGGAATCTTTCGGCAAACATTTTTTGGGGTGGTGCTAAACTCAAGAAATAAATAACTGTTAAAATGATATTTTATTTATTGGATTAAAAACTTCAATTGATATGCCAGTCTCAGGAACAAAGGTAATAGTCTGAAAAACCAATAAAAGATTATCATTCTAGTAGAAGAATAAAATTGGCCCAAAACCACATAAAAAAGATATTTAACCTCAACAGTAGTTGAAAATAATAAAAAACAGTAAACGGAAATGCTATTTTTCATCTAACGGATACTAAACATGAAAAGTGAAGGATGATAACTAGTACTTTTTAGGAAGAGTGAAACAGTATAAATGGGTGTAAGTTTTTTGAAGGACAAATTGGCAAATTATGTCCAAATTATAGGAAAAAATATATATTATTGGCTTAGTAAGATCTCTTTTTAGAATTTATCATCAGGAAGCATTATATACTTATAAAAATGTTTGTACAAAAATATTCATTGTCAAAATCTTTACATATTGAAAATTGGGAACTAAGTTTCCTACAATATGATTTGCTAAATATGTTACATGGGTTTATACAGTAAAAGATGCTGCAACTATTTCACATGAAATATACATGTGTATTTACTGTCATAGAAAGGAATTTACAATGTTAATTTTGAAATAGTAAATTGTTAACTGAAAAATATTGTCCTCAAATATGAATATAATCTGTTTAAAAATTATGTTAATGTTTTACAGGAAAATGTTTAGGAGTGTGTATAGCAGAATGTCAATAGTTGTTATCTCTGGATGATAGGATTTTAGGTAACTTTGTACTGCTTATCTGTATATTTTCAGCTTTCTAAATGTGTATTTGTGTAATGAGAAACATGGAAAGTATATAACAGGACAACAAAAAAGATAAATGTAGTTTATTTAATATTTTATTAGATAACCTGAGTATAGATACAATTTAACTGTGAATATTTTTAAGTTAATTTTTCTTCACTTGTCACTTGATACTCTTTTTCTTCCCCTTTATCTAAGGGAAATACTATAGTATCTTAAGCAAAGTAAAGGAGCAGATGTGGATGAAAAGTCTGTAATAAATTCCATGTGCAGAAGCTGTGGAGCGCATCTATAATGGCGTATTGGCCAATTCAACACTCAATTAACAGAAAATTTGCAATCTGGTCTAAATAAGTGTTCAAATAAAATGGTAATATGCCTTACACTGCCTCATAACTAAAAATGAAATTTCTTAGATGAATAGAAGGAATCCTTTAAATTTCAACTTTTCTTCCAACTCTCAGTGGGGCCAGAAAATAATTTTAATAACACACAGCTAATATTTCATATAGAAATGGAATCATGCCCTAATTCTGTCTTGAAAGGATGCAATGCCTCTGCCTCTGTGGCCCTTTGTCTGGTGAGTTGACCAAAATCAGACTTCAATTCGATCACTTATTGTGTTCAATTCACAGGCATGTAATGAGTGCCTCTGGCATGCATAGTATTGTTTTAGACCCTTTAGATTCTTTAGGAGGATTAAAGTCTTGGTCATAGTCATTGTTAACAAGGAGTTAGGAACTGATTTGAAAGTAAGACTTATCTGTGAAACAGTATGTAGTGATAATGAGGTGTATGCTTTTATACTTCTAGACCACTGGTACAAACATTTAACAAGTGGTCAAAGAAGGATGTGGGGAGAAGAAGCTTGAGTGAGTCATGACTCAAAGGATAAACTGGACTTAGAGATATGGAATGGAAGGGGAAAAGCCAGTCCAAATAGAGAACATGGTCACGTGAGGAGTGAAACAGTTTCTCTTTATGTCTTAGTTTAGTTCTGCGAGAATGTATGATGTGGGAGCTCCAAATTTAATGTTGACCAGGCTGGTTTTTCTCTTGGACTGGTGAACTGAAAGGTAGAGAAAGTGTATTCAGGGGTAAAAAGTAATGTAAATAGTTGACTTTAAGATGAATTATGTACTCTATTATGTTTTATTCATTCAGTAAACATATTACTGAATGCCCGACATGCCCCAGGAATTGTGCTCTGCACTGACACTGCAATGGTAAACAGGAGATAGTTCTTTACTCCTGTAAAACTATTAAGAATAAGATTCTGATAAAGTTTTTTATGACTGCATTCATCTTTCACTGCATACATATAAAATGCAGTTTATTCTTAGAACAGTTTCACTAAAATAAAAATTAATAAAAATGTATTTTATATGGTAATGTCTTTCAAATGAGTCCATTAGAGAAATAATAAATGTGACTACATATTTTTCGCAAGTCTATGTTTTAGCCATATAATGTAGTGTGATGGCTCTCAATTATTTTTTTAATAGGCCCCACAGGCCCACAGTAAGAAATATATTTTATATCAGGTCTCAGCACACCCACTTCCCACACACAAATGGACACACACACAAATAAGATGAAACTACTATAAAAAAAAGTGAAATTATAAAGTGTGGGAAAAGATGGACTCTTTAATAAACTGTATTGGGACATCCTGTTATGCATATAGAAAAAAAAATTTGTCCTTACTTTACCCCACACAAAAAAAGTAACTCTCATAATATAGAACTTGCAAAATGAAAAAAATCAGCATTCTAAATTAGAGGGAATAAAGAAAAGTATACGAGTGAACTAACTCTGAGTTGCGGAAGATTTCTTAAACAACACATAAAAAGACACATCCTAAACTGGACGACTAAAAAAAATGAGCAGCCTTCAAATTAAAACACATACATAAACAAACTTGTGTATATCAACTGATAAAATGCAAAAAGAAAGGACAAACATGTCCACCGTATTATGGACTAAATAGCTTTGTCCCCTTCTACAAAATTCTTATGTGGAAGCCCTAACTCCAAATATAATGGTATTTGGTGGTGGGGTCTTTGAGGAGTTAATGGTTTTGATGAGGTTTGGGGCCCCATGATAGGATTAGTGCCTTTATAAGAAAAGGAGGCTCCAGAACTTTTCCTCTCTGCCATGTGAGGATACAGGGAAAAGGTGGTCCTTTGCAAGTCAGGAAGTGGGTCCTCACCAAGAACCAAATCTGCTAGTACCTTGGTTTTAGACTTCAGAACTGTGAGAAATAAATGCCTGTTTTTTAAGGCCTACAATCTATGATATTTTGTTATAGCAACCTGAGTTGACTAATACATATTGCTTATAACCAGCTAGCATTAAAATGCAGAATATATGAAGATTTCTTCAACTTACAAAAGCAGCAACAATAACAAAAACCTTTATATATAAAAGGAGAAAAAATATGAACAGGTGATTTACAGGAAGTAAACTCACAAAAATGCCAAAAAATACGTAAAACATGCTCAACTTCACTCATTATTGGGCAAACGAAAATTAAAACTACAGTGAGATGGCATTTCATAACTATTAGTTTGGTAAAGCCAGTTGACCATAGAGATATTGCTTAAAATATGGTGGATGTGAACTTTCATACATTGCTGGTATAAAGATAAATCATACAAACAGCCCATTTAGGAAGAAATCTGGCCAAATGTAATGCTAGAGATACTCTTGCTTACATCTGTATGTAGACCTATACATTTTTATTTCATCATAAAAGCAAAATGTGGGAAACAACCTAAATGCCTATCGATAGGAGAATGAATAATTAAATAATGGAACATCAAGCCTAGGAATACTATGCGGAAGTTCAAATGAATGAACTGGATGTATATGCATTATTGAAGGCAAATCCCACAGAATAACTCCAAGTGATAAAAGCAAATCAAGAATATGTAAAGAAAAACATTTACATGCATATTTAAAATATGCCTATTGTACTATATTTTATATGAACACCAATATATTTATTACAAATGCGTGACAAACTTCAAATCAGGAGATTGGTTACTGCTTATGTGAGAGGACCCTGAGACCATCCTCAAACTTGACGATTTGCTAGAAATCAGAACTCGGTTTTTATACTTATGGTTTATTACACACAAAGGACACAGATAAAAATGAGCAAAGAGAAAAGGCCTATGAGGAGATGTCCAGGGGAAACCAGGCATAAGCTCCCAGGCATCCTCTCCCAGTGGAGTCACGTAGATGTGCTTAATTTTCCCATCTGTAATGTATGACAACACATGTGAAGTGCTGTTAACCAGGAAGTTCACTTAAGCCTTAGTAAGTGCATGAGCTCCTGCATTAATGACCTCAGCTACTCAGATTCCAGCTCTCCAGGTGAAAAGTTCTTACTATAAGTCATATTGTTAGCATAAACTATCTGATCTTACTGGCACACCTGGCTCAAGGCCTCAGGAATAAAAAAAAACACCCTTACGAGGAAGAATGTGCCAAGGGCTCAGACCTCACCTTCCAAGGAGCTTACTAAGGGCCAGACCTGAAGACAAGTCTTTATTGAGAGTGTGCTGGGTTTGAATTCAGGTCTGTCGAGTTAATCTTTTCCTGCGTAAGCTGAAGAGGCTAGAAGGAGGCTGAAAGAACAGAGGACTTCAATGTAGAATGCAATTTATTTCTCATATGGGGAGGTGGGTAAATGAGTGTCCATTATATCATTCTTTGGACACTTTTATCCTAATTGCATAAAAATATAAAAAGTCATTGTACTAGGGGAGTATCACTTTATACAGATTCCTGTAAACAGTTAAGATAGATAATGGAATTTTTACAAATGATTAAAAAAAAAGCTACAAAATGCATATGGCTTTGGCCTGGAAATAGTCCACCCTATCAGAGACTAAATTTTATTAAAACAATGCCAGAGCTTTTCTCATGACATTTTGTTTTTAGAGATGGGGATCAATCTGGACATTGTTTCCTTATCTGGGTGGTAATCGAGGCTTAGCAATTTCCCACAGCGTTACACAAATCCAGATGATTCTACATTTTGCAAATATGTCTTACTCTCTTTTGCCCTTTGGGTGAGTATTGCTTTTTGTTTTCATTCCATGATACTCCTTTTGTTGACACAGTGGCCTCCTGCTGCTACTTTAAGACTCATAAACACAACCATCTCTGTGAAGTGTTCCACTACCACTAGCGCAGTAACAGCCACTAGTGTTTACCGAGTGCCAGAGAGCATGCTAAGGGTTTCACAAGCGCTATTTGAACTCTCATGATACCCAATGATGTATGAATGATTCTCGTCTTATCAATGAGGGAACTCAGGTACCTAGGAGTAAAGACATTTAGCCAGGGCCACACAATTAGTAAATAAAGAATGGAGGATTGGACCTAGCTGTAGAACCCAGTCTGTGTGTCTAACAGGAAGCTCTGCTGCTCCGTGCTTCATGGCACTCCCTCTCCTCTAGGATTGCTTGTGCTTTTACTGTGCCTTGTATGTAACTTCACTGTTGCATTTGTGGATTGGTGGATGTCTCCTTCCCCAATGTTTTTGAGGTCCTATAGAATCCATGTTTCTTAGCAAAGACCCAGTATAGAATAGGAGTTAAAAACACTTAAATTACTCATGAGACTATAGAATGTAGAATTTATTAGGATGTATATACTTAGGTCTAAAAAACTAATGTATAGGAAATTTCAGTATGGAAACACTGGGAGGAGAAAAAAGACCTTTAAATTCCTTTGTTTTATTTATATTTCAATAAGAATGACAAATGATAAAGTAAAAGTATAGAAGCTACTCCTATGTATTTATTTGTTTATTTTTTGGGGAAATATATGTCACTGTAGATGTTACAGCAGTGAATTAAAAATCTAGAATTGTGCTTTCATTTTATTTTTCTTAAAGGGATTAATATTTAATCATAATTTGATGTTTATAATCATAATACATATTACACACTCACATACATGTATTCATTTCCGTTCATTTTATAAAGACATACCTGTATCTTTCATTTTCATTAGCAAAGCCATTTTCACATTCTATAGGAAAGAATTACCCTATAGATCACTGTAAAAAACAAAACAAAAAACCCAAAAACACTTTACCCAGTTAGTTCCTCTTCTAAATTATTGAATTGTATTGACGGTAAGAGGAAGGTATATCTGGTATGCTGTCCAAGGGACACCTAGTTCCTTTTAACTTACCATGTTTTAAGGGGGTTGCCAAAGAGGGTGCTGGCTTTTGACAAAATAACCTTCTTCCTTATTTCTTAAATTCAACCTCTATAACAATTTACTGCTTCAATATTTTGCTTGTTTTTTTTTTTTTCCCACATTAAACATTTTACCTGCTTATATCCTTCAATTTGGGGTTTATTTGACTTCCACGGCCAAGGAAATGACCCTTTCTTACATTAAATCTTGGCCATGGCAATCCAAAGTTAACAAAACCATTTCCAAGCAGATCAGGAGGGGGACATGAATCAAAACAATAAACGTGTGAGGCTGAACCACTGACTTTTATTTTTCTTGTTTTTTACCTTCAACACTGTCACAGAAAATAAAAACCTAAGCCCTTGGTATCGAAATTAGTATTGGAAGGAATTTTTTATAATAAAAGCTCTCTGTGAGTAGGTGCGTCGAGTTACTGTTCAAAAGGGAAAGCTTCTTTGCATCATAGCAAACATACGCAAGCCTTCACCAAGGAAATAGATATCATCTTCTGTCAGCCCACCCTAAATGAAAGAAAGCAAGCTTAAAATTGGTAGGAGAGTTGATTTCGCTACATGTTTATGTTAATAGGGTATTTGACTTTTGAATGCTTCATAAACCTTGTTATGCTCTGTGCTATTTGAGGAGTAAAACAGATGGAACACTGCCAGAAGCCTTAATTGGAATCAGCTTAGCAGGGGCTGACAAGGTTTCCTAGTGTTTAGTTTCAAACTTATTATAAAAATGCAAAATTATGTGCTATTTATTTTCTATTCCTCTTTGGTTTATGCCCGTAAAGGTAAGACTTAGCTGCATTAAGGAATAAACTGATTTTTCTCTTGTCTGCCCCAGGCTAGTACTCAGAGTCAGGCAGCCTGGGTATTGTCTCTTCTAATTAGCTGTAGCCTCACTTCTCATTGCAACAGAGAATGTCATGGGGATCCTTCCCCCATGCATTTTGATTATTGGCTAAACCATCACTCAAATGGCCAATCCGTGGCCGAGTTACTGAGCTGTGTGGTCAGTCTGTCACCAATCTAGTAAGGCCACAGAAATATGTTCAAAATGGCTCTTGGGGGCGCTTAGTTTTCTCCTACCAAAGGGTCACATTTGGTACTGGTCAAATATCACAAGCAGGCTCTTGGTTTTATTTCAAGCCATGAGAAGTCGATAAGTTTTGTGCTTTCTGTCAAACTTTACAGAAGTCATGCTTTTAATTTTGTTTTCTGGTTGGACTTTTTAGCTTCAGTTGGCTCTAGTGTTTCAACTCGTGTATATCCCTTACTATACTGTTGCCTGACATGGACAAAAGTAATCTACTTCCTTTGAAAGCACACACACACACACACACACACACACACACACACAGGCCAGGCGCGGTGGCTCACACCTGTAATCCCAGCACTTTGGGAGGCCGAGGCGGGCGGATCATGAGGTCAGGAGATCGAGACATCCTGGCTAACACGGCAAAAACCCATCTCTACTGAAAATACAAAAAATTCGCCGGGCGTGGTGTCGGGAGGCTGAGGCAGGAGAAGGGCGTGAACCCGGGAGGCGGAGCTTGCAGTGAGCTGAGATCACGCCACTGCACTCCAGCCTGGGCGGCAGAACGAGACTGTGTCTCACAAAACAAAACAAAACAAAAACACATGAAAAATCCAACAAAAACGTAAGTACCTACTATGTGCCAGGCAGTGTGCTGGGTGCTAATGACACCAATAGACAAATAACACATAGTTCCTGTCTTGACATCGTTACAATCTTTTTGGGATGAAACAAATTTGAACAAATGATTTAGAATTAGTGATGAGTGAACTGTGAGTCAAAATGTCTGTTCAGCTGCCCCAGAGGCAGACAACCCCAGCTTTTCAGTAAAAGGTCTGCGAGGACACAGAAAAGGATGCAAAACTCAACCTAAAGCTAAGATGGATACAAACCAAGTGCTAAATTCTGAAAGGAATTTTCTGTTCTTATAAGGAACTGGGTTGAAAAAAGAATGTCTACTTTTTACGTCAAACCACACGCTCTGCTTTTGCTTTGTGGGAAAGACAGTGCTCTGAAATGAGACAGAGGTGCTTTACTTAATCCTCAGCATCTCTCCCTAGCTCTGTAAAATGTTGGATGGAAGGGCCACCTGGGCATCCTTGCCTTGTTACTGATCCTAGGAGGAAAACATTCAGTCTTCTGCCATTAAGTGTTATGTTAGCTGACAAACTTTTGTAAATGTTCTTTATCAAGTTGAGAAAGTTCCCTTCTATTCCTAGTTTACTGAGAGTTTTGTAAAGAACAGATGTTGGATTTCTGTTAAATTCTTTTCTGCATCTATACAGATGACCATGAGATTTTCTTTTTTAGTTTTGTTAAATATGAGTTACGTTGATTGATTTTGGGATGTTAAATCAGCATTGCATTCCTGGGCTAAATCCAGTTGTATGCTTTGGGTTTTATTTATTCTTCTTATTCTGGTTTCTCAAGGTGGTCTTGGATTTGAGATCTTTTCTTTTCTTCTAATATAAGAACCTAATGAATTTCCCTCTAAGTCCTGCTTTAGTGTTATTCTACACATTTTGATAAGCTATGTTTTCATTTTTATTAGGCTCAAAGCACTTTCTAGTTTCTTTTCAGCTTTTCTCTTTGACCCACAGGTTATTTTGTGTGTTATTTTGTTTCAAAATATCTGGGAATTTACCAGATATTTTTATATTATGCATATCCAATTACATTTCTAATTTAATTCCATTAGTGTCAAAGAACATACTTTGTATGAGTTGAATCCTTCTAAATTTATTAGAAGTTATTTTATGGGCTGGGCATGGTGGCCCATGCCTGTAATTTCAGCACTTTGGGAGACTGAGGTGGCCGGATCACCTGAGGTCGGGAGTTCGAGACCAGCCTGACCAACATGGAGAAACCCCATCTCTACTAAAAATACAAAATTAGCCAGGTATGGTGGTGCATGCTTGAAATCCCAGCTACTCAGGAGGCTGAGGCAGGAGAATTGCTTTAACCAGGGAGCTGGAAGTTGTGGTGAGCTGAGATCATACCATTGCACTCCAGCCTGAGCAACAAGAGTGAGACTCTGTCTCAAAAAAATAAAGTTATTTTATGGCCCAGAATATGGTTTATCTTGGTAAATATTCTTTAAGCTATTTAAAAGAATGCATATTCTATTGTTGCTTAGTGGAATGGTCTGTTAGTGTCAATTAGGTCGTGGTGTTAAGTTTTCCATATTCTTACTGATTGTCTATTCACTTGTTCTAGTAATGTTTGAAAGAGAGGTGCTGAAATCTTTGATTATAATTGTTGATTTTTCTATTCATTCTTGCAGTTCTATCAGTTTTTTGCTTCATGTATTTTGAAGCTCTGTTATTAGGTATATAAAGTTAATGACTTTTACATGTTCTTGATGATTTGACTCCTTTATCCATTTGAAAAGACCAGCTTTAGCTCTGGTATGAACTTTTGCTATGCAATTGACTTTTATGATCTTAATAAATGTATTGTAGCCATTTTTGATTAATGATAGCTTCATATATATATATATCTGTTGTTTGACTTGTAAACTTTTTGGACTAGAAGAGGAAATCCAAAGGGAAATTAGAAAGTATTTTAAACTTAAAATGAAACATATCAAAATGTGTGAAGAAGTCTAAAGGAGTACTTAGAGGAAAAATGTGTTAAGTACCTATATAAACATAAATACCTGTATGCATGTAAAGACCATTTTGGGCCTTTATATTTAAATTGAGTTTTTAGGCATTATGTAAGTGGGTCTTGCTTATTTATCTAATCTGACAATCTCTGCTTTTGATTGAGGTTTATAAATCATTAACATTTAATATGATTTTTATATGGTTGTAAGTCTACAATCTTTTTATTTGCTACTTTTTCACCCATTTTTATTTTTTCTCTTTTTTTGGCTTTCTTTTGAATGATTTCAATATATAACATAATTCCAAGTTATCTTCTTTATTGGCTTAATAATCATATTTTTGTTGCATTTTTTAGAGTTTAAAAGAAAGTTTATGGTATGCATCTTGTATTTACAAAACATGCCTTCGAGAGATATTGTACCACATAAGGTATAGTAAAAGACCCTTCCAGCAGTGTATGTTCATCTCTTCGCTCATGGATGTCATGTTATTGGTGCCATATGTTTTATTTCTACAAATTATAAACGATATTATAAAACATACATTATTATTTATGCCTTTAGTAATCAATTATCTTTTAAAGGAAATCTTTATCTGCTCTTGTAGTCAATGTTCCTCATTTCTTTGTGTAGATCCAGATTCCATTGAGTTTCATTTCCCTTTGAAATGACCTCTTAACTTTTCTTAGAATGCATGTAAGGTAGTGATGAATTCTTTCAGCTTCTGAAAATTTTTTTAAAAGTTTAATTTGCCTTTATTTTTGAGAGATGTTTTTACTGGATTTACATTGTTTATGATAAAATTGCTCTCATTCTTGTATCAGTTCTTCTGTACCAAAGACTTGTTTTTATAAATGGTTGCTTATAAGATTTTATCCTTATGTTTCAACTTTATTTTATTTTACTTTAGAGATGGGATTTCACCAGGTTGCCTAGGCTGGTCTGGAACTCTTGGACTCAAACAGTCCTCCAAGTCTCGGCCTCCCAAAGTGCTGGGATTAGAGGTGTTGGCCCGGACCTGGCTTGTTTCAGTATTTTGATTACACTGTGCCTTGGTGCACGTTGCTTCATGTTTTTGTGCTTGGAGTTTCTTGACCTTCAAAGATATGTGAATTTATAGTTTTCAGCAAATTTGGAAATATTTTAGCAATTACATTTTCAAAGAGTATTTTTCTCCCATCCCTCCCTCCATCCTGTTTAAGGATTTCAAATACATTTTTATTAAGCCTTTTAAAGTTGTGCCACAGCTTACTCATGTGGTTCTTTTTTTTTTCCCAGTTAGTTTTCTCTGTGTTTTATCTTAGACCATTTCCATTGCTATGCCTTCAAATTCGTTAATCTTTTTTTTTTTTTCTGCAGTCTCTTCTGCCTTTAATCCCAGTGTATTTTTCATCACAGACATTATGGTTTTCATCTCTAGAAGTTTGATTTAGATTATTTTAGTATTATCCATGTCACTATTTTACATGTTCCTTCTTTCCTCTAACTTGTTGAACCCATAAGCTCCTACGGGTTCTCATATCCACTGTCTTACTGCCAATTACTCCAGATTCCCAATCTAGTCATATCTACAGTGAATTCCTTGCTTATCAGTAGTCCCCATCTTCTCTTGCCCACTCACAGATGTCATTCTCACAATTTTCTTCTCTCTTTCTCTATCACCTATTTTTTACTCTTTAATGGGTGATTCATACCAGCATGAAATCATGTTACTGTTTCTTCCATCTTGAAAGAAAAACGTTATTTCTTCTCTTTGCAGTAAAACTTAACAAAAAGAACCCATTTTGTATTTTTTTTTCTCTTAAAGCCTTGCCACTTTTTCTCTTTTGACTGCTCTCCAGTCTGGTTTTGAACCACCAACCCCAAGAAACTGCTCTTGACAAGGGAATGAATGACTTCCACATTGCTGACTCTAATGGACTCTTCTTGTCTTTCATCTTTCCTGATGTATCAACCACATTTCACACCAGTGTTCATTCCTTCTTTCCTGATACATGTTCCTCATTTGGATTTCAGGATACTGTGCTTTCTTGATTTTCTTCCTACTCCACCATCACTGTGTCTAATTTGTCTCTTCTGGTTCCTGTAGCCTTTTGCTGACTTCTAATGTTTATATCCCCCAGGGTCCTTGGTCCTCTTCTTTTCACTCTTTATACTTACTATCCCTAATTTCATCCAAGGCAACATCTCTATTCTGACAAGTCTCCAAAGTTTATGCCCCAACAAAACATTTTACTGAACTCCAGTCTCATCTATGCAATGTAGGTGAGTGGTGGAAGGGATGGAGTGGAGCACCTTTGCTTCACATAGTTACTCAGAAACCCAGGCTGATGGAAGCTGCACCATCTGCAAATGAATACAAAAACTGGAGAGTCATGACCTGCATCTTATGCTTCAGCCTAGAGGTGACATACATCATATGAATAATCATATGGTCTCACATATTGGCAAGGAGGTTGAAAAATGTAGGATTATGGATATTCAGTGAGCACATGATATACTGCTATATCAGAGTATAGGTGATGCTGTATTTATATGAAAGATGGTGTGTGGTTCTATATTTATGGGCATCACCCTTAGACAATAGAAAAGTGTTTGAATTTATGCTTTGTGTTTTTCTATATTTTCTATTTGTTATAATGAACTTATACTATTTTTGCAATAGGAAAAATGTTAAGTTTTGATTCTATAACTGAAAACAAATGTTATTCGGGTCTGAGTGTGGCAGTCTTCTGTGTAAGTTAGGACTTAAGGAAAGGGATGAGGAAGAGAGAGGCATGGAGGGAATTTAAATAGAATGGACAAAGAAGATGGAGAAGATTTACTGGAGAGGGAAATGTGAAAGCCATTGGTAAAAAAAAAAAAAAAAAAAAAAAAAAAAATCAGGGAAAATAAACTAATTTTCAGAAGAATCCCTAGCTCTATAAGGGAGGGTGGGGGAAGGAATAAAACCAACTTCAGAGAGAGATTTGGGGGCCTCTGCCGGGTGTGGCTTGCCTCCTGGGGAAGGTGTATCATGACAAATGCAAATAAATTGTTCACTAAAGTGAAGAAGCAGAAATAGAAAACAGAGGTTACAAAAATGGGGTTGCAGAGATGGGCAGAAAATACTTCATAGAAGATCAAACGTGCTGAGCTGTTAATCTACACTGTGCAGAAAGCCAGGAATTGATATGATCTCAGTATTGCTAAGGAGCAAATAGATATGCATATTGCTGGCCTTAAAAGAGATGTGCTATCCTGTAAAGCACTATATATTTAAGAACAAACCTATGTAAGCAGTGTGGAAAGTGAATTGGTCTTAGGATTGTGATATTTGCATATGCAGAGGGAGATGTAAATATTATTTGAATTTCTAATGCCAGATTTGAAATTGATTCTTTTCTTGTTGGCAGGAGAAATGACTCTCCCTGTCATATTCAAGGTGAGGTGCTATGTACTTGTTGACAGCCTGAAGTTGAGTAAAGACCATGTCTTGATGAAAAGATGAACCCAACTGTCCAATTTAGGACCAAGTTCATTTTATTGGCAATAGTGGATTCTTGAATAAACTTACATTGCTGGAGTTTGTGATCTTCTATGTATTCTTTAATAATCTGATAGACATTAAGCTACTGCTGCGGGGGTTGCACGTGATTAGGAAAATATCCTTTGCATTTGGCAATTTCAAGATGACTGATCACTCTTTCCAGAGAGTTTCAAAAGATTCATGGGATGAAAGCCTCTTACCTGGGTTAACTGAGGAGTAAGTAGGAGGAGAGGATGCAGGAACAGCTACTGGACACAGCTCTTTAAAAAAGCCTGACTTCAAAGGGAAAATGGGAGATCTGTGCATTAATGGAACATGCAAGGCTGTGATGATGTCAACACACATAATCAAAAGGTTTACACATCAGAAATAGACTTATTTTCCTTAAACTATTCTTTTAAACTGGAACCGTTCTTATTGGCCCTGTGTTGAAATGTAAATTTTCCTTCAATCAATGAAAATGATTGAAGGCTAAACCAGCAGAGCTACTGGTAGGCCTGCAGTTTGGTTCTCTTCAAGTTTATATTCTTTGTGTATTTTTCTATATTTTTATTTTTTAGTTTGTTTAAACTTTGAAGTTCAGGGGTACATGTGCAGGTTTGTTACATAGATAAACTTGTGTCATGGGGGTTTGCTGTACAGATTACCTTGTCACCCAGGTATTAAGCCCAGTACCCATTAGTTATTTTTCTTGATCCTCTCTTCGAAGCCTCCACCTTCCAAACAGGTACCATCTTTCTGTATTTTTCAACATATGTTTTATGAAGATCTCTAACAGAGTTGAGGAGAAGCTAGAGAAAAGGAAGTCTTCTGGTGACAGTGCTTTCTTCTACTTTATCAGCAGTTTGTCTCTGGCCCCAAATTTTGTATGCTCACTTGGAGGGCAGAAATTTCTGATCATACTCTCTTCAAAACAGTTTGCTAAACCTCAATTGTTATATTAGATTGGTGCAAAAGTAATTGAGATTTTGAAAATATCTTGAGGATCTTAACCTCCATCTCAAGTGCCTCTAGAACATTCTTTCCAACAACCCAGAGTCATCTTCTTGAGAGTCCCTGGTAAATATATTATTCTCATCTAATTACACTTACTGTGAATTTTAGCCCCCCCTTCTAGACAGGCCTTCTAGACATCTGAGCATCTAATTTGGATTGATATCTGCTGTTTCCTCCCCAAAAATGAGGTTTTGCTTATAATATCCAGCCTTTAGATGATTGGATTTTGATTAATGAACTCCTTTTTAAGCACATATTTCCTCATTCATCTCTCCTATTGCCTCCTCTAGTTTCATATTTTCCAGGATGTTCTAAGATCAAAGGATAAGCTGAGTGAGCATGATACATGTCTAGACAGTAATAAAATACAAGATCTACTGATTTCAGTTGCTATGTTTATAGAAGTTACAACCAGACTATAGATGAATGATTAACTACATCAACAGCACAAGAGAAAGCTCTACAGCAAACATGAGGAATTATTCAACTGTCAAGACACCTAGTATTAAAGGGGGAAAAATCACCTTCAAATTATTCTTACTATAGGAATAAAGAGAAGGAAATAAAACTGAGAACAACAAAAAAGAATGAAAATGAGATTATTTTCTTCTTTTTCTGAAAACTGTTTTGCTGTTTTTGCCTTTTTAAAGCGCTCAAGCTAAAGGCTTCCTTACTAAGACCTTTGCCTGACATTGCCATTAAAGAAATGGATTATAACAGAGCAGAAAGCACCAGCCCTGGAGGTTCTGTGAAAATGCTGGTCATAGGGAATAGGAATTGGAAAGCAGAGGCTGTTCGTGCTGAATTTATCTTCTCCAGTGCAAAGGCTTTTTGCCGCCTCTCCCCCTCAAGCCCATGGGTGGAAGCAGTGAAATTCACTGACATAACTGGGCCAGTTGCTTTTTATTTCAAGTATGCTGTGAGGAATACTTGAAAGCAATCATCTGTGCTTAGTAATTGGCTGATAAAGCTCAATATCCTCAGCAATTACAGTCACCGTTCATTCAGGAAATCCTCCATACATCATTTGAAAGCAGGGCAAAATTGTAAATTATTATAATACTAACCCATGAAACGCTAGTAGAACATACTTTTATAGTGTTAGGAGCAAAGATTTAGACACTGAATGGAAATTCTAGTCAGAGAAACCACAGGTCATTGCAGTTTCAAGGGGAACTGAGAAGGAGAAGAACCGGTTGAGGCGCAGCCACCATGACCTTGAGTCATTGCCGAAGCAAATTTGCACTCAGGAAAAGTCAACCAAGAATGTGATCACAGGGGTCATGATGAGATTGACAAAAAGAACAAACCACCATGCATAACTACTGTCTGTTATCTGTTGCTATAAAGGAATACCTGAGGCTGGGTAATTTACAAGGAAAAGAGGTTTATTGGCCTTGCGTCTGCAGGCTGTACAAGAAGTATGGTTTCAGCATCTGCTCTGGTGAAGGGCTCAGGAAGCTTCTGTTTTCCATTCGTGGTGGAATTCAAAGAGGAGCTGGTGTATCATATGAGGGAGGAAGACCAGGGAGGCTGGTTTTTTTTGTTTTGTTTTTTGAGATGGAGTCTTGCTCTGTTACCCAGACTGGAGTACAGTGGCCCAATCTCGGCTTACTGCAAACTCTGCCTCCTGGGTTCAAACCATTCTCCTGCCTCAGCCTCCCGAGTAGCTGGGACTACAGGCGCCCGCCACCACGCCTGGCTAATTGTTTGTATTTTTAGTAGAGACAGGGTTTCACTGTGTTAGCCAGGCTGGTCTTGATCTCCGACCACGTGATCCACCTGCCTTGGCCTCCCAAAGTGCTGGGATTACAAGCATGAGCCACCAGGCCCAGCCCAAGGCTGTTTTTAACGATCACTCTCTCCTGGGAATTAATACAGGGAGAACTCATCCATTACCACAAGATCAGCACAAACCTTCATAAGGAGCCCACCCTCATGACCCAAACACCTCCCACCAGGCCCCACGTCTAACACTGGGGACCAAATTTCAATATGAAATATGAAGGGGGGAAATATTCTAACTATCAGCTACCAGAGGTTAAGACAGTAAAAACAGATGGTTCTAAACGTGCCTATCAAGCACAGGACTGGAGTGGGAGGGAAGATTGCTAGTGATTGGCCTAAAAACAAACAAACCAACAAACAAGAATGAGTAAGTGCCTAAGGAGTAACTGAATATGTGGGCATAAAGCACAGGAATGAAAGGCGTTTTATTTCACATAGACACATGAAGCAGAGAATTTAGAGCCGGGTAGTATCTAATTAAACTCCCAACTTTCAATTTACATGACTTAGACAAGTCTAAAGCGTGACAAACTAAGTGACTTGTCCAGGGTAATACCACCGACAATCAGACCTAAGTTTTCATTTTCACTCTGCCACCAGAGATGCTACCACCACCAACAGATGGCAGAGCTGAAATGCAAACAGGTCTGATTGTTATTCAGTAAGTTGCTACACATTCAGTTTTATGGCCAGCAGGCTTGATTTATAGATCAGCACTTAGTAAGTTCTTCATCTCCTTTATTTCTAGGGCTTCTGATCAGTTAGCTCGCATCAACAATTCTTACATGTTAAATCATTATAAACACCATTTTGTCCCTGGTATATCCATCTTATCTTTGAATAAGCTCTGTTTCTTCTCTGCTATTCAGAGAGCAATCTCACTAGCAAAATTACTCTTAGCTTAACTGTCACCATCACAACTGGCCTGCAGAGAACAGGCATCCTAGAAATGCTTGTGTTCCTTTACTAATATGTTTCTCAATTCATTAATGAAGGGAGTGTATTCTGGGCCCTTTAGAAACTGTATGTGTGTATGTGAGCAGGGGTGAATTGGCATAATATATCCATTCCTACATTCCTCTCTCCCTAAACCTTTAGATTTCCTCCTCTATATTATGCCAAGAATGATCTGGCATCTCAACCTCATTAAATGTAACCTACTGATAGGTCCAAGTTTTAGTCAACCAACTAATCAATCTGTCACAAACAGCTCCATCTACCAAAACATTAGATCCAGAACCTCTGATAAGTGGTCTGATAAGTCAAACAAATTTGACCAATAAATATTCTATCATCCTGGTTCTAATTGCCCCTAGGATTCATTTTCATAAATATATATATCTCCTGGATTTATACCAATATTAATAAAATAATGTAAATTAATAAGAGTTTGCAATTCTCTTGCTATATAATCCATTTTTCCCAGATAAGTATTTGAACTTTCTCTGCTGAAGCATTCTGAAATTTGATCCCAAGTATGGGTTTAGTAGGAAAATGGAGTGGACATGTGAGTCATAAGAAGACTAAGCATCCACCTGCAAAGTGATGGCCCAAACGAGGTTATTACAATGTCTTCAAATAAGGGGAAGCTGGTGTTTGGAAGACTTACGAGTTCAGCCTGCTCCACTGGCAAGGGAAGCCCAAGGGTTGGTTTTGTATTCTCAGCTTTTACTCAGTCTACCCAAACATCACCTTCTCAAATCTCAGGGTTGAAGATCATTGTGAGGATCAAATAAGAGTATTTTTTTTTTAATGTATGTATGTATCTTTCCTATCACACTAACCTTTTTAAGTGCAGAGATTATATGTAATTCAATTATGAATCACATCCTGGCAGATAGAAAGCACTAAATAATTGTTAATTGAATAATGAGATCAAAGAGGTCTATTTGACTTCTAAGTACTTTGGCAAATATCCACTGCTTATTATTCTGGAAATGTTTTATACGGTCTGCTGTAGCTCTCACTAATCTCTCATTTTCTCAGTCTCTCTTGCACGGTCACTGATCCGTGGTGGGGTGGTAAAGGGACATTCATAGTCTATAAGACTGAAAGAGCTAACTCTCAGAATAAATTCAGTTCAGGGAGAAAGGGTGTCCCCAACTGGGAAGACATTATTGACTAGTATTTTCTATTTTAGAGTGTTAGGGTACCCTGCTGACTTCAGCTTTGCTCTTTGGCACCGCTTTGATGTTTGTGCCTCAGTGCACTAGGTCCATGACAGTTACAATGAATGTTGGCTGCATTTCAATTCCTTATGGAACTCAAGGGACTTTTTCATAATCCCTTTAGGCATCTCCTTCCATTAATGGTCCATGTTGCATACTGCGGGAATTTAATTTGGATGAGCATCTCTGTGCCCTGTGTAAAGTGTCTGGGGAAAAACTTGGGGGCCTCTTGTCCTTGGCGGCCTGGTGGTATCTCACTGACAGGAAGTACTGCAGTCTGTCAAATGAAGAAGAGTTTTAGCCAATGAAGTCCGAGACTGTGTGAAGGAAGGAAATATTTTCTAAAGAGCCAAGGCATGTCTTGCTAGGAAATCACTCAGGACAAATGTGAGGGATGAGTAATGCCAAAAAAAAAAATGCCAAACCCAGACACCATTCCCAACTTCATTTTCCTTGCTTATCTGCTACTATGAAATTGGGGACAAAAAAGGGACACTTTTAGGGTCCGATGTGTCCCCCAGAATTCATGTGTTGGGAGCTTAATCTTCAATGCAAAATTGTTGAGAGATGGACTCCAATGAGAAATATTTAAGTCATGACCTCATGAATGAATTAACTCCCTTATAAAAGGGCTTGACAAGGGAGTTCATTCATGTTTGTCCTTCTGCCTTCTGCCATGTGAGGACAGTGTTCCTCTCCTGTGGAGGAGGTAGCTTTCAAAGTGGCATCTTGGAAACAGAGACTGCAACCCCATCAGACAACGGAACCTGCAATGCCTTGGTCTTTGACTTCCTACCCTCCGGAACTGTGAGAAAACACATTTCTCTTCTTTATATTAGGTTTGTGCAAATGTAATCACAGTTTTTGCCATTAAAAGTTTTTTTGCCGTTACTTTTAATGGCAAAAACCACATTTTTGTACCAACCTAAAAAATTACCTAATCTTGGAGAGTCTGTTATAGTAGCACAAACAGACTCAGATGTTCACCTTTCACACCTCCATTGCAGTAGGAAGTGGTCTTGGGATGATTTTCTGGCTAAACAGATGTTAGATGTCTTATGGAAGTTTCTAGAAAATATTTCTTCCTGAGCAACAGGAGGGAGCTCTGCCTTTTGACGCCCCTGCCAGCCTTCTTCACCAATCCCCTTCTCCATTTCCTGCCTTCAAATGCTGCCATGATGCTTGCAGCAGCAGCCACCACTGTCAGATCATGAAGTAATAAGTGTAAGGAATAAAGGAAATACCAAAGATGATAGAACAGGAGGATGCGAAGAATCTATTATTAACTTTGGGAACAATAGCTCAATTTTAGTAATTATATATCTCTAACTATACAGTGTTTTTATTTCTTTCTAACAAAAAAGAAAGTAAATATTGTGTGCTATATGCTCTACTTGCAAGATTTTAGCAAAACAGTCAACTTCCTTGGACCTCAGTCTCCCAAATTATAAAATGAAAATAATCCCTTCTGCACAAATATAAATCAAGTAGGATACACAAGTAAAAGGGCTAGATGAATATAAATTAGCCTCACAAGAAAATTAAACGTATTCTGCATTAATATAGCAATTTTGGAACACAGGCTTTCTTTATTAATGAGAGACTGACATTCACATTTAGAAAGCAGGGACTCAGGAGACACTAATTATTATACCCGTTCTTTCCACAGACTCACTTTGTAACCTTTAGCAAATCATTTAACCCCTCTGACCTCTGATTTCTCACCTGTAAAATTTGAGACAGTAATGATTTGCCTTCCTGCATAATGGGGTTCTGAAGATTAAAGATGGTGAAATATTCGAAAACTTTTCAAAAATATATTGAGGTATGTAAATGTATATTATAAATACATATTTCATTAGAGACATTTAGACATGAGACTGGAATGTTCTCACTTATGTCTGATGTGGAGTTCAAATACTGAACCATTAATTAATAGTCACTTGTCCCTGTGGAAGAACTCTTGTTTATTAGGGATTTATATTTATTTCTATATTTTAAAATATCTATTTCCAGGCAAAAAGTAGTATTTTAAATTTTAGAATATTCTTTCAGTTTATTTTTATAATTTATTATATGTGTTATTCATACAATAATTAATCTATTTATTATTTTGTAATTACTTCCCAGTGATAGAGTAGCATAGGCAGGCCTTAGGAAAATTTGAGAGAATGTATGAAGATAGAAAACTAGGAAGATATTTAACAAATAAAGCATAGGAGCAATTTGATACAATAAACTTATTTGTTCTGAAAAAAGGCCCACACACATTATATTTTACTAACTGTATTAACAAACTGCCTTAAGTGTTATGAGGAAAAGTCATCTCTCTTTTTCTGAGGCTAGAACAAGAGCACACACATACACACAATAGAATACAGAATAGAATCTACCTACCTATCTGTATTTTATAATAGATACAAACTGCAATACATGAACATGCATGTATATGAATTCTAAATTTTATAAGTAAGGTTATGCTACTGAAGATTGAGGAGGTGTTATGAAGTATATTAGATGATTTGATTTTCAAATGTATTTGTTTAGGCTTGAGGTGATTTTCTTAAGTTTGACTGTTCTGTGGAATGCTATAGTATGTACACTGTTTTCACAGTTTGTTTACATTGTAGACTATCTTATATCCATATTTGAGAAGGCTTGCAACTCTTCACAATAATTAATGTTATTTGCAGTGGCTTTCACTGTGGGCTGACTGTGTTCCATAAGAGAACTGAAACCTAAACCATTCTCTCTCCCTCTTTCCCTCTCTCCCTCTCTCCCTCTCTCCCTCTCTCCCCCTCTCTCATTTTCCCTCAAGCGCTGTCCTTTCCAGATCCAGACGTCTTTCCAGATTTAGCTGCCCTTTCTTCTCACAGAGCTGACAGCCCTTGCTCTGCCCAGAAATGTTATTTTTAAACCTTCGCTTGCTTACTGTTACAAGTTTTGATAAGGTCTTGACCACTAGGACAATTACTGGATGCTGCTGCCTGTCTACATTCTTATCAGACTATTTCTAGTACAGTTTCTACTTTTCTTATTACCTTCCTGTCTTACACTCAGGAAGCTTTGTCATTGTTCAGAGCAAAAAGTTGTACTAGATTGAAAAATACCTATCCTCTCCAAAATCTAATCAAATATCAATCCTTAGAATGTGATTATTACCATTGTTATAAGAACTGCCAGAAAATGACTAAAAATTATAAATTAGAATTCAGATGTTCCACTGGACACCATTTAGCTCTTGGTCCTAGACCGTTGCCTTCCTATTCCAAAATAACAACAACAACAACAAAAGAAAAACAACCCTTAGACATCCATCTGACCCCTTTCTCATGTGATCTAGGTCACTAGATCAACACACTATCTGGCCGGGCACAGTGGCTCACGCCTGTAATCCCAGCACTTTGGGAGGCCGAGGCGGGCGGATCACGAGGTCAGGAGATGGAGACCATCCTGGTTAACACGGTGAAACTCTGTCTGTGCTAAAAATACAAAAAATTACCTGGGCGTGGTGGCGGGCGCCTGTAGTCCCAGCTACTTGGGAGGCTGAGACAGGAGAATGGCGTGAACTTGCAGGAGAGGCGGAGCTTGCAGTGAGCCGAGGTCGCGCCACTGCACTCCAGCCTGGGCGATGAGCAAGACTCCACCCACCCCCCCCGCCCCCCAAAAAAAGACACGATCATTCACAATTCCGAAACTGTCTGGTGAGTTTTGATGACTACACTCACCTGTCTGGCTTTTCATTCCTATGATTCCAGCCCCCAAATAGACCAATTCTGAGCTTAAACACAAATGCAGTTAGCAGCCATCAAGCATTCTTTAAACTCACACAGAAAAACATCATCCTTCCTTAGTCCTGACCTTGAAATCTTCCCCCAAAAGTAGATGTATGAGGTCGAGTAGTGTTCAAATTGCACAAAACAGTTTGTTGCCATCTTAATCCCTACCTTATTTAAACTGGGAAATGTTGCTTTGAATCCCCATTCTTGTACATTTTCTAACTTTTCTTAATTTTCTTTATTATACCCACCCACTTTAGTCACAAGATCTCTTACCTGAAAGCAGGCAGGAAAATGTGACGAGCTAGAAGGAGGACTGCAGATTAAACACTCATGTGAACTTTTAGTTTAGCGTATTTCAAAGTCTGTTATTCTCACTGCTGGTGTGGGAGATTATCCTGAACAACTTCTATAAATGCCACAGGGAATTACGCATGTACAGTCCATCAGTGTTAATGGGTGAATAAACCTTACAGTTTGTTAAGTAATGTAACATCTATTAGGGAAGGGTGAATTGGTTAATGTATGTATTAGGCTCTGAATTTACCTGAGTCAAACCCCTTAATGGGCTACTTATTTTACACTTTGTGCAAATGAATAATTCAGTCACAGTGTATGCACCCTCAAGCAAAGCAAATTACTTATTAGTGGTATTTGGGAATTGACGTAAAATATTCTGTCCAACCTCAAAAGTGTCTCTGTTGTCATCTTCAAAACAATTCCAGATAGGACTGATAAAATTCTCTTTATTAATAGAGCTGAGCAATATATAACTGGAAAAAAGCCAAATTTAGATGTGCAGTATTAATTTTACAACCGAAAGCAGTTTGTATAAGCAGCAACAATGAGACCACATATTAGTGATTATTGCTGCTAATTTTGTGGTTTATGGGGCTTAGTTTTAATTTTTATATCCTATCCAATGAAGCACATTAGACATTCATGTAAGTTACTTTGCATGAGACTTATTACAAGGTAGTCATAATTTCCTTGGGCATAAACTACTTGATTCCAAAAAGAAAATTATGACCAAGAATTTTAAACTCTGAGACAAAAATCTTTTTTCATTTCTTCTTCAGTGGCAACAGGAGATAAGTTTCCATCATGCATATGCAACTTAATTTCTCACCTCAGTGCTGTTGTGCACATGGAACTTATTTTACTATGCCTGTTTGGGGACAGTGGCTATCTTTCCACATTCAGTTGTAGAAGAATGTAACATGATTGAGACTACTTTCCTTTGAGGAAATTAGTTTTTTGACTAAAATCTACTGCTAGCATTTTAAATACAAGCTTTCTCAAGAGCTTTGGATATTAACAGTTAAGTTTAAAACCAATTCCTCATAAAGGGAAACTGCGCCAGAGTCGATGTGATTCTCTCCGAGAGTGGAAGAATATCTTAAACAGACATGCAGAAAACAACCGTCGTGGAAGGAGATCGCTTTCTTTTCCCTTCTCGTCCTACAACTCATTGGGAAGCAATGAAGAAATCAAGAAATTGAAACAAAGACCCCATATTCTATGAATCCTAGAGATACCTGCAGCCCCAGTTCATAGTACGCAAAGAGAGAAAGTTGATGATGATGATGAAACAGTAAATGACTCAGTGAGACGTTAGGCAGATGAAACCTAAATGACTATACGGGGTGATGCTGTTGGGCTGCAAGTCTGTTTAACCTGCAGAATCCTGAAAAGGCTGAGAAAGTAGAGGTGCCACACACCCTAAAATGCAGGGGGCAGGTAGGGGCTGAAAACAAGGAGTTGGTTTAGATGTTGGTCTAAGTATTTGGTCTCCTGGGAGCCCACCCTCACTGCATTTAGGGGATCTCTTCTGTCATTTCCCCAGCAAATATTCTTTTGAATTACAGGAGTTCCAGAAAGAAAATAGGAGAAATGAAAGATTTTTAATACATTATACAAGCAAAATATTTGAGACTGAAGGACATTTATTTCTGATAGAAGGGGCTTTCCAAATGCTAGTAAAATAAATTTTAAAAGATGCATATCAATATTTATAATCACAAAATTTCAAAATATGTGAAAATAATTAATGGCCATCAAAAAACAATAACAGTAAAAGCAAACGCACAAGCAACAAAAAAAGGATTTAAGTAAAATAAAAATACCATAGGCCAAGTTAAAGGTAAAGACAAACTGGAAAATACTATTTGCAATTAACATCACAAAGAACTTACAGCCTTAATAAGTGAAAAACTCTTAGAAATATAAAAGCAAAAGCCCACATCTAATAAAAAACCAAAGTGTCTTAGCAGTTAGGTTACAGAAGAGGAAATATAAATAGCACTTAAAATATGAAAAAAGGTTCAGCCTCATTCATGAGATGCAAATTAAGATTTAAATTATATGTATATTTGTGTATATATATACACATGTAAGATTTATAACATACATATATAATTAGATATATGTATAGAAAGATGGCAAAAATATAAAACATTGATAACTCAATTTGGCAAAGCCATTGGGAAACAGGTCCTCATATAAATTTGATTAGCATATAATTATAATTGGCACAACCATTATATATGGACTATTGTATCAAAGTTACATTCAAAAATACCCTGTAACCTATTATTCAATGACAATGTATGTTACAGATATACTTGCACACTGGTACAAGATTTGAAACCACAAAAAATGACAAAGGAAATACACATATAAACAATGACAAAGTTAATACATTTAGTGGAATGTTATGTAGCTATAAAAATAAGTACTGATATGCAAGATCTTCAAGATAGATTATTAAGTGAAAAATCAAACAGGTAAGTACCATGTGGAATGTCCTCTTTTTTGTGTTAAAAAAGGGGAGAAAATACATAATTTTACTTGTATTTGCATAAAGAAACTCTAGAAAAATACCAAAAAAGGTATTAAAATTGGCTGTCTTTCTAAGTGGTGAATAAGTGACAGTTGATTCTCACTTATTGTTTTATAATTGTATTTGCACTCTTTGGCTATTTAAACTATGTACAGGTACTTTGGGGATACAACAAAACAAATTTTAAAATTTACTGCTCTATTTTTTTCTCAGAGTTTAGCTCTTTCCTAGACTTGTAAGTCTGACCTTTCGGCATCTCTTTGAATGTGTTGATAGGAATATAAACTTGATTTTCAGGAAGAGAAAGGGATTGGTTCTGGGGGAGCAGATGACATGGCATGACATATGTTGGCTGGCATTTCCCTTAGTTGGAGCTGAGTTGGATAGAGATGGGTTTGGAGTGATGCAACACCAACTTGTCATAAAGCAAATAGCTCGAACTTCCACTGCAGATTTTAAGTAGTTTTTCTATTAAGATTATGTCCTCTTCGCCCCAACTCAGCTTGAGAATAACTGAGTCATAGGCAAAAAACGAAAGAATCCTGTTCATGCTCAACTTTAGGAGACTCTGAACCCAAGTATTGCAAATGGGGCATCTTCATTTCAAGACTTGTGCCACGTCTTCACTTCAGCTTGGACACCATGATTGCTCTGGCAAATGTGTCACAAACTGATGGCTTTGAGATCACGAAGATTTAACACACTTGTGGTGTACAATGGTGCTTTGAGAGTAGGCATCATCTACACTGGAGATGGCAGGGCTTCCTAAGAGGAGATCCTCCTCATGGTGGAGCCAGAGTGTAGAGAGAGGGACACAGGAGATGCTTCAAGTGACCAGAACAGACTGCTTTGATATCTCATACAACGACACTTCTGATTACTGGGATTAAGAAGGAGGCGGATTTCAGCCAGTGGGTTAACTTGCATAAGCATAAATGGGAAGGAAAAAAAAAACACTGGAAATTAACGTAATCCTCCTTTTGTCATTTGTATGCTTAGTGATGTTTGGAGACGGGTGTATAAGGATGGAAAATGTGGAAACATAAATGACCTGTGCTAGGGAACTGGTTAGATAAGCTATCAAATCATGTTTGCAGGGAATCCTTTATTCTGTAGAATAATCTTAACATATTCCTGGGTCATGTATGGCTCCCTAGTTAAAACAACAACAAAAGAATAGAATAAATATTCTGATAAAACTTAAGCAAAAAATACATGTATTGGTGAAATACAGAGCAGCTTAGGTAATTTAAGGAAAACTTCAGGGAGGGCAGGAACAGAACCACTGAAGGGGTCTCAAGAGGAGGAGGCAATGGATGGCTTAAGTCTGGCACTGTCAGAATGAATCACTTCCAACCAATTTGCATCCTTATTCATTCCAGGAAGAAGGCTTTTTGGCTTAAACTGCATCCTAAGAAAACTCTCAGCTAGAGTAGGGCAAGAATCTCTAAAGCTGCATAAGAGGAAGGGTAGATCCCCAAAGGAAAATTGGGGTATTAGTCACAGAGGAAGAGAGAGAGAGAGAGAGAGTGTGTGTGTGAGTGTGTGAGATAGAGAGGAGACGGGGAGAGAGAGGGAGACTACCTTTCTAGCTGTGTGACCTTGAGCAATGACCTTGAGTCACTGTTCTCCAGAGGAACAGAGCCAATAGGATGTCTGTGTGTGTGTGTGTGTGTGTGTGTGTGTGTGTGTGTGTATATGTATATGTATATGTATATATATATATATAGAAAGATTTATTTTAGGAACTTGGCTCATACAATTAGGGAGGCTGCCAAGTCCACAATTTGCTGGGTGGACCAGTAGGCTGGAGACATAGGTAGGAGCCAATGATGCAGTGCAAGTCTGAAAGCAATGTGCTGGCAGAATTTTTTCCTCCTCCAGGGAGGTTTTATTTTATTTTATTTTACTTTATTTTATTTTCAAGCCCCAACTGATTGGATGAGGCCCATTCATATTATGGAGCACAATTTGCTTTACTTAAAGTCCACCCATTTAAATATTAATCTCATCTAAAAGCATACTCGGAGAAATAAAGTTTGACCACATATCTGGGAACCTTAGTGCAGCCAAGTTGATCCACAAAATTAACCACTGCAGGTAAATTACTTAACTCCTGTGTCTCACTTCTTGCACCTGTAAACGGTGATGATGATAGCACCCATCTCACAGAGCTGTTGAAAGTTTTAGGCACCGAGTACTCAGAACAGTGACTCATCCATGGAAATAGCAATACATGTTCTGTGTTTTCTACTGATATTCTGTAATGAAGATTTAAACATTTTATAATCAGAAAATAAATGTTTTTGGTGTCCAGATTGGATCTTTCTGCATGGCCATGGTTACTGAAGTTCTGATGGCCAAACTAGTTTGCAGTGATTTGAGCCTGCTTATCCCCAGCAAACCTAAGGGAAACCTGGGAACAAGCAACACAACATCACAAAGACGGCCATGTCATGGAGGGTTACGTGAATTACGAAAATTTTTTCTCCTTCTGCAATATTTCATCATCCTCCCCTGCTTTGCTCCGTACAGTCATGAGAGGATATACCACCTCCTTGACAATAGCAGGGGGAGGATGAGGAGAGGTGGGAGAGGTTGCCATCACTGCAAACCTTGTTCCTAATTCAAATAATTCTGTGTTTGTGAGAATCTTCACTTTTTCATGAGCTAGTGGCATTTTTAAATCATGGCATTTGCCCAAGACGACTGATCTGGTACTCATTGCATAAAGGGGTTTGTCCCTGTAGCCAATATTAATAGAATGAACAAAATCTACAATTCTATAAATCCTATATCCAGTAGGGAAATATAAAAGGTTAGATTATTCTTGAGTGGTTTTGCTTAGCAAGAACAAGCAGACTTGGCATGTTACTGCTCAGATACTGAGAGACAAGGGGAAAAAGTTGTCAACGGAGCAGTTCCCATCTCAGGCCCCAGCTGTGTAACCAGTGACACCAGAATTGATCTCACAATTCTGACCAGTTATTTATCCTCTCCAAAACTTCCCAGAGTTTGTTTTTAGAATGAGGCCCCTGAGTGTAGGCCTTTCCACTGGTTCCCACTTCCTTACCTCCCTCCCTTTTCTCCAATCCCTTCAATCAGGCACTTACAGCCCCAGACTATGTAAATTGCTCTTCCCAAGGCCAGAAATAGCACCCAACTTTTCAGCAACATTTTATGTGATTTCCACTGCCTCCTGTATGGAGTGCTCCTTTCCACTCCTGCCCCTACACTCTCCTTGTTTGTTTTCCTTGTGTTCTCACTGGCCACATTTTCTCGCTCTTGTTGATTTACTAGGCCATGGTGGAAAAGCCCTGATTCTATTCATACTCTTCTCTTCTCCCTGCATGCTATTAGCACAAATGTGTAAATTGCTAATTAAAAGACAAGAAAGTTCTGAAGTTGACAATATCCTCTGGTCTCATGGCTTAAATATAAACCCTACATCACTGACTCTCAATTTTTTTTTCTCCAATTCTTCCCCTTGTTTCTCAAGCTTAGACATACATGAGTAAGTACCCATGGACATCCCCACTGGGTGGTCTAACACAATTGGCACATCTAAACCGTCCCAGACCAACCACCACCATTTCTCACCTACGCCACTGCCATAGCTCTGCATGGACCTCGTGTTTTTCTTTTGTTCTCCTGATTACACTGTCCACATTGCTGTCCAAATCATCTGCTAGAGCATAAATCTCTCGGCTTTCTCATTTCCATGCCATTCTATTGCAATTAATACAGATTCCAAACTCCTTTTCATGATCTCGGTGGCCTGGTCCAGATTTCCTTTCTCACTCCATCTCCATCTACCTTCCCTTACCACACTCCAGCTACACTGATCTTTTGATCCACAAATGCACCAAGCTCATTCTTTCTTTTTCTTTTCCAAGGCTCTCAGTCTTTGAAGTTATTCTTTCCTTTAGAAAGCTTTTTCATCTGACAGTTGCTTGCCTGTCAGACATGCTGTCCCAGGACGATCTATCAAAGCAGTACAAGTAGACCTTTGTGACACTATTCTTCAAAACATTCACTGCTGCTAGAAGTAAGTTATACAGTGTATTTAATATGTATAGGCTTAATAGGAATAATACGCCCCTTTCTCCACCAATTAAATCCAAGCTCTACTAGAGCTACCATTACAAAGGACCACAACTGGGTGGCTTAAAACAATAGAAATTTATTCTTGCATAGTTTCTGGAGGCTTGAAGTCAGAAATCCGGGTGTCAGCAAACCATGCTCCCTCAGAAGGTTCCAAGAAATGCTTTCTTGCCTCTTTCTAGCATCTGGGGATCCTTGGCATCCCGTGGCTAGCAGCTTCACCACCCCAGTCTCTGCTTCTGTCTTCCCACGGCCTTCCCTGTCTGTTGGTCTTCAAATCTCTTTCTCCTTATAGTAACATCAGTGAATGGATTTGGGAGTCTCCTCAACCCAGCATGACTTCATCTTAACTTCATCAAGGGTTTAGGAATTGAACATATCTCTTGGGGGCACGTAATTCAACCTAGGCACTGCTGTATACTATGTCAGGTGCCTAGAACATAACAATTACTCAATAAATATTACTGACTATCTGCCTGAAATGCTCTCTCCCTCTCTGTTCACTTCTATCAGTGCAAGTATGGACTGTGCAGTTGTACAGTGTGAGGATCATTTGCCCCAAGAATATTCACTGACAGCACTTGCGGCTGCAGCATTTACCCCAACACAACTTTGCCAGAAATATCTCGCTGTTACTATCATTTTCTCATTGCTCGAGTGTATCAACTTCGTAAACAAAAGACATCATTCTACTTACAGGATTCTGTTTTTGGTAGTGGTATTTTCATTTACAAAATATAGTAATTCTCAATTGCTGAAAATGTCATTCTAGAAAACATAGCATTCCTACGCATGATGTTAACATCGTTCTGTAAGAGTTGTTGGCCGAAGATTCACTTGATGAATCCAGTTTTTTCCAGAATAGATGATTCTGATGATTCAAACGATTCTGATGTTAGTTCTGTTTAGAAATAGCTCCAGGAACAGTTTTTATGTCTTATTTTCACACTGAAAATCCATCAGATTTGCTTTAACCTCAAAGAGTTTGAGTTGTTTATGTCAAAAATAAGTGTTGGCATCGAGCTGTACTTTTTTTCCTAAATAGGAAAAAGGGTTAATGATGAGGGGTTGAGATGTTCCAAATTCTTAATCTATATAATCCATATTATGCAGTGTGGCTGAAAACACCCTACACTGTTTCTCCTTACTCCATTACCCTTACTTTTGTTCATGGGCCCTTCTCTCTGGCGTATTTTTTATTTTATTAATTTTTTATTTTTTAGAGACAGGGCCCATGTTGCCCAAACTGGCCTTGATCTTCTGGGCTCGGGCGATCTTCCCACCTCAGCCCCTCGAGTCACTGGGATTGCAGGTACACACCACTACAACTGCTCTTTCTGAATTAATTTTTTTTTTTCTTTTTTGAGAAGGAGTCTTGCTCTGTCGCCCGGGCTGGAATGCAGTGGCTGGATCCTGCAAGCTCCGCCTCCCAGGTTTACTCCATTCTCCTGCCTCAGCCTCCCGAGTAGCTGGGACTACAGGCGCCCGCCACTTCGCCCGGCTAGTTTTTTGTATTTTTTTAGTAGAGACGGGGTTTCACCGTGTTAGCCAGGATGGTCTTGATCTCCTGACCTCGTGATCTGCCCGTCTCAGCCTCCTAAAGTGCTGGGATTACAGGCTTGAGCCACCGAGCCCGGCCTCTTTCTGAATTATTATTCTTCCTGCTACTCTATATTTTTCTACCTTCTAGGCCCACAAATCAAGTGGTCTTCTGCTTAGGTCTCAGTAATACAAGCTAGGTTTCTGATTCAAACAGCTGAATATAGTTAATGAAGCCGCCTCTGTTATTGCCCCAACTATTGCTTCCTCATTTCTGTGCCACGATTCTTCTCTGGTGTTTTACACAAACTCTATTCTACATGTGGATTCTGCTGTCTTTGTGTTGTTGTTCTTGGTTTCTTCTCTCAACCACCTTTGTATTATCTGGCCTCTGGCTGCCATTTATTTTGCTGATGCAGACACACAGACCTCTTTTATCATCTACCCTCTCGAATTTACAGTGTACGTCTGGATGTTCCATCAACCCATTAACTTCCACTGCAGCATTTAAAACATATTTTATTATAGAGTTAGGAAAAAGTGTGGACAAAATATTAACAGTGTTGCCTTCTAAATGTGATTGTGTATGATTATAACTTTTTTTTCTTGCAAATCTTTTAAAATATTTTTTTCCTCAAAGGAATTTTTTATAGCAATCATAGGTCCAACTGTTGAGGGTATCTGGGTAATGTCTCATCCCTTTGATCCAGTAGTTACACAAATGGCAGTAACTCATTGAGAAATAACTCTTCCCCATTTAACAGAAAATGAAAGTGGTATTTGAAACATTAGATAATTTCACACACCTAGAAAGTAGTTGAACCAGGATTAGAACCGATTCTTGTCAATCCTAAAAGTTCATTTATTTTCACTGACCATGTTCTCTCTGTTTAGACATGTTTTAAGAAAGTGTAGTTTTACATTAGCTGTGTATTTGTACATATATATGTGTGTATATATATATAGTGTGCTTAGTAAATATTTAATAGATAGATGTGGTTGAACTCATTCTTACTGATATAAAGAGGTCATGAATTGTGAGAAATCACCAGATCTTCTTTTCTGTTCAATACCTCATTCATGTTTTCTCCCACAGGAGTTCAAACCTTGTCTCCTATTTATGAACTTCCAGCCTGAGCCAAGCTAGAATCTCCATTGCTCCCTGTGGGTTTCTCCCACATTGCACCTGTGCTACCCTTTTCCCCTTACTAAATACTCTTGTTCCAAGACGCATCCTGTTCCTAATTTCTGTGGTACCCCAACTAGAATTTGACCTTGGAGGCTCTGCTCTCTCAACGGCTCCCACTCTGACACCTCTCATCTCTGAAATTCTGCCGTATTTTCTGTGTGTAGTGCCTCTCAGGGACTTGAAAGGTGGCCTCTTATTTTGTCATTCATTGTCTATGTATAGAAATAGCTCATCCTTAATAACTGTGGAAGTATCATTTACTTCTTGGTTTCTCTGGATCCTAACACTTAAAAGACACTAAATAAGAGTCTAAGGCATTGGACAATGCAGGGAAGTTTTACATATAGCACACTGTAGCAGGACAGTAGGTCAGTAAAACTGTTATTGTTTTTTTCTCTTTTTTTTTTTCCTTTCAGCCTGGACAGACTATGACATACATTATACTTCTTGGTACCTCCAGTGTCCCAGCATGCTGCATGCTGGAAAATAGCAAGGAGCCAATAATACCAATTAAATTTAACTCAATTAAGGACACTTTTTTCGGAGAAGGTGAATTTCCAGAGTTGTTTAAATAATACAAAAGAACACTTGATAAGTTCTTAGAAAAGGAATGACATTCCAAACATACTGCTTTTTTCTAGCATATTTTTAAAAGGAAATAAAAAGGGGGAAAAAGGTAGAAGCAAGTGCCTGGATGAAAACCAAGTAACATAAATTTTAAATTGCCACATAGAGAATTATAGAAACTTTCCATTTCTGCAATAATTTAGTCACATCATTTTGATTTTGCCTTTAGAACAATCTTGCTGGATTCCTCAATATATGTTTTCATCTTAAGGATTTTCAAATAGAAATATTGTATCCTTTGAGCTAAGAGATATAAAATGCAAGCATATATCTCAAAGAAAATGCATTATTTTATTCACATAAGTAGAAATCACTGTTCTTTAGATAGCATCTGTATTGCGGCACTATTCACAATAGCAAAGACTTGGAATCAACCCAAATGTCCATCTGTGACAGACTGGATTAAGAAAATGTGGCACATATACACCATG
>NW_012115433.1:129688-166343 GCF_000951035.1 Colobus angolensis palliatus
TTTTTTTTTTTTTTTTTTTACCAAAAACAGCCTTATAATTGCTAGGATTTGTGTAGTAAATAGAGAAAAGCAATTATTTTCGAAGGGTATTTGTTTTCATAGAAGTCATCATGAAACAAACATTAGTACAGGCATACTTTTACTGAGATTGAAAATATAGGTAGGTTATAATTGCTCAAATGCAGTTTAAGGAAGTTTTGAACAGAAATAGTAAGAAAAATGAGATCAGGCAAAAGCATTAACATGTAGAAAGTTTGGAAATATACAACACACACACACACACACACATGTGTGTGTATATATATGTGTGTGTGTATATATATATATGCACACTACAAGTTATACTAGCATCACAGAACATTGGAAGGAATTGAAGAGGACCCCAGAAATGAGGACCAGGCTCATATATAGAAAGGATTTGCCCAAGATCAAAAGCAGTCCAAGAAGCGCTGGGGCTGACATCAAAGAGAAAGGAATTCAGAACATTTCTAATTAGTATTCAAAAATACAAGTGTATGTTTTTGTAATGCCTGATAATGATAAGAGCTAAGAGATGATAATTTACTCTTTTTCTTCATTTTATAGATTTTTCCCTTTCCCTTGTGAAACAGGCAGACAAAGCCAAATTATGTGTCCTGTGATGTAAACTTCTTAGGTTGAGTTGCATGCCATCTCTTTCTACACTTGCACTGCCTAAACTAAGGGCCCAAAGCATAACCATTGCAGTTGTATCTAGCAGTCATCAACTGCTTACCATGCTAGTTATTAGGTACATCTACTAACAAACAGTTAGGAGTTGAATTATATCCCCTAAAAAGATCTATTAGAGTTTTAACCCCTGAACTTCAGGATGCAATCTTATTTGAAAACATGGTTGTTGTGAATGTAATCACTTAAGACGGGGTCATATTGGAATAAGGCATGCCCTTAATTCAAAATGATTAGTGTCTTTATAAGACAGAGACTCAGAGTGAATGACTAAGAGAAGACACAGACACAGGGAAAAAGACCAAGGGAAGATGGAGGCAGATACTGGAGTGATGCATCCCTAAGCCAAGGCATGCGTGGGACCACTGAAGCTGGAAGAGGCAGGCAATGACCTTCCCCTGGAGGGCTTGGAGGGAGCGTGGCCTTGCCAACCACTTGATTTTGATTTCTACCCTCAGAACTGTGAGAGAATACATTTGTGGTGTTCTAAGCCACCTGGTCTGTGGCACCTTTTTACAGCAGCTCTAGGAGACTTAGGACACCCAGTTAATCCTCATTATAGCCCATGCGATTATGGTCCTGTTCCTTTCCCATATAACAGGTAAGGGGGCCAAGTGGCAGCAGTGCAAAGCAACATGCCCAGGGTTACAGTGGCAGGACCAAGAACCCATCACAGGGAGCTTGGTTCCAGAATCCATGCTCGTAACGCCATGCTATGTAGGATACTGCAAAACATTGGCTGGTTAAGTGAATTAGTACGTTGATGTATAATATTGCTCTACAGTTCATGGGCATATGCAAAATCACTTCTCAATATATTGTTTTAAATCACATTTTAAAAACAATGGAAACAGAATAAAAATCTTGCAATAAAGTCTATGGTTGCTGCCCCCGCCCATTTCTACCAATTACTCACTAGTCAGACAGTTAGCTTTCATTCAGTTCTAATAGGGTGCCTTATGTCTAATTATTTTTTTAAACCCTTATGGGTAGAAACTAAGAAAATGGCTATTTCAGAGCTCTGAGCAGCTGTTCATCTCTGAGAAAGACCATTTCTTTTTTTCTTGAAAAACCACTGCAAGTGTCTAACAAGTCAAAATGAGATACCTAAGACAACCTTTTGCAACTGAGTGGCTACATTTCCTTTTTGAAAGAAAAGTAACATGCGGGTAGGCTTCAGTAGAGTTCTCTATCTTTGGTTGAAGTGTCTGATCATGAGTATCCTAGTTTGGGAAACTGTGTCAGCCGCTTTGCTAGGTGTACTTAACTCTGATCACACTCTCCAGATAAGAAATTTGCCAGTAATTTCAAAATCATAGGACATTTGCCATCTAATCACTCCCTTTAGACCCAGTGAAATGGTCTGCATTGCAGGAGAACCAGTTTCTGGGTTGCAATTCTCCAGTCAGGGCAGAAGGGAGGAACGCAGCATTAAATGAGTCCTACGGATAAAGTGGCTCCCTGTCATTGCCCGGTTAAGTGGAGAGATACTCTGATGAGCTGGCCTGGTGTTACATGAGCAGCTGGGGAGCATGACCAGAAACAACTTCCAGTATCCTTTTCAAACATCAAATGACTGACTATTCCAGTAGCGCTCTGTCTCTATTGCTCATATTTAAACATTTCAAAACCTAACTACTGTTGAGGCCATAGGAGTCTTAAGCCTTCAAATGAATAATTCTTCCCAGTCCAGAGAAAAGGCCTCTTAGGGAAAGGTTGAAAGAGAAAGTTAAGCTCTACTTTATAAAGGTCAGGCCACTTAAAGCTTTGTCAGGTGCAGACAGATCCTGCACTTGCCTTTCAGAAAGCCTTGCAGGTGTGATGACTTTAGTGCAGACTGAGGCTGAGAGGCTCATGGGTTTTATACAAGGGGAAACTCGTTTGCTTCTTCCTTCGTGCATGAAGACTGCTGACAATGGCTTGTGTGCACGTAGAAACAATGAGGTCAACAATCAGCTTCTTAATTAGACTATAACCCAGTCTAAAGACCAAAACTCTTCTTCAGATATCATATACCAATGCAATTATTCCACACAGAATGGCAGCATCATGGTGGAATTTTAATGGCTAGCTAGAGATCTTGGGCAACTCTATTGGTTTTATTGGCACTTATTTTTCTCATTAATATAAAATGAGGTGAAATTTTTAAATTTCTGGGATTTTTTTTTTTTTTTTTTTTTTTTTTTTTTTTTCAAGTTTTTTTTTTTTTTTTTTTTTTTTTTTTTTTTTTTTTTTTGTGAAACTGTGACACACATTGAAATCCCACACAGAAAGAGGAAGGAGCCCTTCCTTGGAACCAAGAGTTTCATCCTCAAATCTCAGCTTCCTGGTTGACTCAATAACATTGCACAGGTTATTGAAGCTCCAATCCCCAATTTCATCATCTGTAAAATAAAGATATTTATACTGACCTTCAGACCTGTTGTAGCAATAAACAAAGAACTATATATAAAGAAATTCACTGATACCTGTTGATAACTTTTACCACATTTTCTTTCTCTGTCTACTCATTCTTTCTAAACCCAGGGAGATGGTCCACACCGAGGAATAACCAGTTTCTGAGTTGCACTCTTCAGGTTCTGGCAGAAAGTTTTCTATTTTTTAAAGTGCAGTTTTCATTAACTTCTAACATTATGCCTGACTGACTGCTGGTTTCCACAAACAAGTGGCTGTTTAAAGAATGCAGGAGTAAAGGAATGAAGGAACAAATGCTAGCTGTGCAAATGTTCTTCCAGCCTCTGGCTCTGTCTGTACCCGGCCATTATGAAAAGCCTTCTAAAAGCTGCCATACTCTAGTAAGATGGATATGACCTAATTATTTGATTAAAAATAAATCTATTCTTTTTTTTTGAGATAGGGTCTTAGCTCTGTTGCCCAGGCTATAGTGCAGTGGTATGAACATGATTCACTGCAGCCTTGACCTCCTGGGCTCAAATGATTCTCCCACCTCAGCCTCCTGAGTAGCTGGGAATACAGGCACATGCCACCATACCTGACTAATTTTTTTTTTATTATTTTTTGTAGAAACATGTTGCCCAGGCTGGGGAGCTCCTGGGCTCAAGTAATTCTCCCATCTTGGCCTCCCAATATTCTGAGATTACAGGTGTGAGCCATCATCCCCTGCCAAAAACAAAGTTATTCTTTTTAACGTGGAACAGTTTACCTTCAGCAATTACACTAACACTTCATTGAATGTACCTCTCATTTAGGAAATAAAAATCATTACCCCATTGTAAACTTAAGAAAAGAGAGTCTTAGAATAATTGAAATTTTCTCCAAGGTAACTTAGGGAGAAATTAGCAAAATCATGACTTATACCTTGGAGCATCTGATTCCAAAGCTACTAATATTAATCAATACATTATATGGCTTAAAGTTTGATTGGATGGTGCTCACACACTAGTTAGAGAATGAAGCCACATGCACACGTAACTATAGAGAAAAAGAAAAACTAAGGTCTGTGAGACTGCAGAGGACAGGTGATCCCTACTCAGTAGACTGCCCGGTGATCTTTGCATGTTTGCTGGTCTTTAGACTTCCTTTGAGAAAATGGCAAATTTTTGACAGGGAAAATTTAAGATTTTAGGGAAATGAAGCTCAACTTATGGCATGAAGAATGATATATGTTTATTATCCAGTCATTGGTTTTAGTTGGATGACAACATATAATGTTGGGGGTAACTGGTGAGTAGACTGGAAAGAAAAATTGTGTCATCTTTTTGGTTTTATTTGGAATACAGTGGAATGCTATGTATATTTCATCCAGTGAATGACAACTGATCTGGTTGAGGTGTGAAAGGTAGAAGGGAGAGAGGAAATGCTAATGGTAAGAAGCTAAGTTAAGAAGCAGTTGAAATAATTCTGATGAAAAGAAAATAAACATTTGTTAAGTACCTGTTAGGGAATAGCACTACACTAGACATTTTAGTCAAATCACATTTTTAGTCCTAGTAATAATCTAATGACAACATATTGACTCAGTTGTACAGATGAGGAGACTAGGCCTTAGAGACTGAATGGTCAGATGATCAGGAGGAAAAAAGACAATGCTGGAATCTCAGGCTCTCTGACTGTAAAGACCACTGGGTTAACGAAGACTTGATTGTCAGTGGCCTGATGCTGCAGCCAATCCATAGGAAGAAGCAGGTGTGAGTGGAGCATTAGGGACTTCTGGAGCATTAAGGACCAATGCCTGGGGACTACCAGGTTGCTTTTACTGCTTTCTACATGTCAGAGTTATTTTTTTTGCATTGAAGACATACTTTCTTAAACAGCCAGTAATCATAGCTTCCAGCAACATCAAAATTTTTCACATCTAACTTTGTCATCCATTAGAGAAATTTAACAGATAACGTCTTTCAAAAAATCTTTTTTTTTTTTTTTAAACACTGGATCTCACTAAAATGGTTCTGGTATTAGGGAAGAGAAAATCTTGTGTAGATAGAATGATAATTACATAATGTAGATGCAGCATTCATCTCTGACCAATGAACTCTAAGCAAGAGAGTATGCTATGATATGAGTTGAACACTTTGGTCACACCTAGTTAATAAGGAGTCATCTTCAAATATGCAGATGGAAAGAAGGCTAGTTTCTACCAAAAGAGGGGGTGCATGGGGCAAACCATTCTATTGGTAGTCACTACATGTATTGTCCTTTCATTAAAAAACCCTTTGGGACAGAGCTTCCAGACTTGAATCACAGGATTATCCATAAAAATGGAATGGAGAAGGCAGATAGAGTGGTTCAGTAGAGCCTGAATCACAGATCTGACCATAAACATTTCTTAACGGTCTGGCTTTATAAAAGGGCTTGCCAGTATAAGCCGTACTGATGTTAATTAAAATAGATTTCTCCATTGCAATGAAAGTCTTGTTTTAGTCTTGCTATTTCACAACATTATCTTGTATAAGCAACAGATAAAAAAAAACAGTTAATTTTTTAATACAATGATAGTTGACAGTCCTTACATCATCATCTCATAATAAAATGATGACACACATTCCTTTTTTTTTTTTTAATCATAGATAGGGATTACTTCAGATGCTTTGTCAGACGGCAACATACTTTTCCCTTTTGTTCCTCAGTATATGTTATTTGGGGATAAGTTTACAAAAGATGATGCAATAAAAATACCAAAACCTATTTATCAGGATAAAATGTGTTACCTAGGCAACCTAAGAATATTTTCAAGATTAATTTTGCAAAAAGTTAGAAAGTTTATTTTTCAGACTACTTAAAGACCTTTCCATCATGTCTAATGGATTCTTTAATAATTATCTAACATATTTACAGAATTGTACAGGTATTGTATTTTCACACGCATCATCCCTTTTGAGATTCATAGCAACTTTTCAAGGTAGCTGGGGAGAGCATTATTCTCATCTTGCAGATTGATGAAATTGAGGCTCAGATAAACTGATTTTCCAACTTTCACAGTGTATCAATCATGATTCTTGGTTGCAAAAATCATAACTCATTTCATTATTAGGAAGGAAATAAATGTAAGGACATTTTATAGTTCATGGACTACCTGGGATGGCTGAAGATTTAAGCTTTATAACTAGGTAGCCAGAACATTTTCCAAATTACATTTAACCACTCCAGAGAAGATGACTCATATCTCATGCCTGTGACACTGGGCAGGAGCAATGCTCCTGGAGGCCTGATCAGTGTTGTCTTGGGAAGCTGAAGGTTTTCAACATCAGCCCCACCGAAGCAATGCATCGCCTGCTTCAGCCAGTAAATTACCTTGCAATCAATGTTCTACGAGTATATGTGAGTGGCAGCAGCCAGATCTCCATTCTCCTAGGGTGACCAACCATCTTGGTCTGTCCAGGACTATACTGATTTTAGGACTGAAAGTCCTCAATTGCAGGAAGTTACTCAATCCTTGGCAGACTGGGATGGTGGTCATCATACAGCACCATAGCTGCAAGAGGACAAGAAGGCAAATTTCTACTACTTGTACAGTAGATAATTCCTTAAAATATATCAGCACTCTCAACCTTACCAGGCTAACAAAACACAGCAGCAAATGCCACTACCCAGAAGTGATGAGTGAGCAACTTCTTCCTAAATTGCTATCTAATAGGAACTTAAAGTATCAGAAAAGAATTAAAATATATTCAGTGGACATCTTTATTTTTTAATCTTCCAGTCAATATTGATGCCATCGACCTGATCTCAGTGACTGATTGGTCCACAGGTGGTCATGATACAGCAGGATGATTACAGTTTATCTGACTTCAACAGGACAGGTTTATATATACATAGAGTGAGTTACTCCTGTGTCTCTTACCATGCCTCCAACAAGGAGGAAAAGAGATGCTTCTTAGTGGGAACTGAATGAGTTCAACATATGGAGGGGAACAGAATCAAAAGCAGAGAGGAAGCGAGAGATGAAGGGGGCAAGAGAGAGAGAAGAGAGTAAGAGGGAACTGCTAATGCCCTGTGAGTTTCTGAGAAGACCTGACTTCTTAGCATATCATACTAAATTCCTTGATAAAGTACCCTTTTATGTAAAGTGGACTGACTGTCTAGCTCTTACAGTCAATAGAGCATGTACTTGCAGGATTTTTATTTTTGCAATGTTTGATGCTTGCACCCTGGAAAGGCCAGTTGCAGATGCATGCTGCCTGAGTATGGAGCTCCGGGAAAAAAATTAAAATTACCATAGTTAGGGATAAAAGGCAGACTCCTAGCACACAAAATTATTATCCTTTTTAAAATATGCAGGTATATGGTTTATTACATCTAGATTTAATTTATTCCCAATTAAGCCATCTTATCACCAGGTTGTTATATATTCCATTTTCTAAATACCTGTATTTACTTGTTTATATCTCATATAAAAATATCAAGTCCTATTCATAATTCTTTGCATCATTTTCTTCAGCCCACATTCCATTAATATTTTCTGTACAGGAATAACTTTTATGATTAAGATTTGATTCTTACTTTGGATCCATAATGCCAATGGTTTAATTAATCTCTCTTTTTTGCTATTCAAATTTCCAAGCCTCTGTCTTTTATTAGGACTCTTTTATTAGGACTTGCATTTAAGATTTTTTTTTCAGTGTGCTTTTTCTGGACTGATATAAATATTTAGTTTTTAAACACTGGAAAGCAAAAACAAGAAAAGATCATAAATTTTATCAACAAATACCTGTAATGTCTATTTTCTTTAATCATTTTGAAAGCCTTATAGCAAGTTTTCCATATATATAAGTTGCAGGGTACACAATACACCAGTAGTCATTCAAGCACTGATTTTGTGAGGAATAAACCATGCCACTCAAGGCTCTGTTCCAGGGAAAGATGCTTACCATTCTTAAGGCTCTGTTTCAGGGAAAAATGCTTAGCATCCTGTGAAACTGCACATTTCCAGGGAAGAGGGTGAGCAACAGCGGGAACCATGATGCACTGGATTTCTCCTAGTGGATCAATCCAGGCCTGCAGGGCATCTGTTGCCCAACCTAGGTCTCAAGCCCCCAGAAGCTGGCTACATGCTTACCTTGATGCATGCTGCTGATGACCAGACAGAGGGGGAGTAGTTTAGTGACAAGGAACTAAAGACCTGCCTGCTTTCCTTGGAACTTGAAGAAACCACTTTCTCAGCTTGTCTACTATTTCTAGCACTTAAAGATGAAGTCGAATGTAAACATATAGCTGTCATCATTGTAAAGCCCTTAGGGTGTGTTAAAATTCCCAGGATTAGCAGTACTTTTCCTTCTTAGACGGAATCTCATGTGAAAATATGAATGCAGATTTGACGGTTATGTAGAGGATTTCAGTGCTCTATCAACAATACTTTCTATATTTTTTGTGTGTTTAATTTGTACGTCCTGTAAGGTTTTTCTCAAATCTAAAAACTGACTGAAACCTCATCCTGTTGCATCTGTTATCAAGTGAAAATCAAACCTGTCTGCCTTTTCTTTCTTCCTATCACCACCAAACTGCTTTAAAGAGAAATCTGCATCTGCTGTTTCCATTCCTGCTTATTACCTTGAAACCCATACAGCTATCTGGGAATTTCTTTTTCTCTCAAAGCAGAAAAATAAAGCAATAATATTAAACTTACCAAATATAATGGATCACTAGTTCTCACCCTTTTGCAACTTCCCTTCTACATTGCACATTAGTGAGTACCCTGTCATGGGAACTCTCCTTGTTTTGCCTTGATGACATTCTATCTTCCTGATTAAAAAAATAGTAACTCAGTGCATTATTGTCCTTCTTTCAACGTTTAAATATAATTCCTTATAGAACTTTTTTTTCTTTGTTTTCATTATTTTCTTTAATGTCTACATTATTTATTTTGGTTATCGTATGCCTCCATTATTGCAAATCTGTGAACCAATCCTAAGACATTTATCTGCAGGCCTAGCCACCCACCAAATTCCAGTTTCACTTCCCCAAACAAATACTCGGGGGAACCTCTAAATACAAGGCTTGGTGCCAAAAAATGAATTGATTTGTCCACTCCTAAATCACTCCTACTTAGTTTCCTCCATATCATCCTAGGTTACCATCCCATCCCACTCCAGGTACCTGGTCATGAAACTTCAACATTTTCCCCCTTTATTCCACATACGGAATCAGTTGCCAGGTTAAGTCCTTCAGGCTGCCATATACGTTCCTCTTATTCTACCCTTTTTTCAATGCTTTCATTTTTTAATTTGCCTCCTGGATTTCTGCCACCAGCCTCCCATTCAGTGATTTTCAAGTGTGAGCTTCAGCAGAAGGTGAGGCGGGGGAGTGGGGTGGGCGAAGCATGTCCCATTAGGAAGTCCTATCAAGATATTGGCAGGGAATGGAGGTATCTGTAATGTGCAGACAAGGGGCTTTATGAGGCTTGGCTGTGAAAATGACTCATGTGTTGTTTTCCTACAGAATCTAGGGATACACACAACCCAGGGAGATGATCCACATGGAGAAAGAAAAGTTTAGATTTTGTTTTCCCTTTATACTTATCCTGTTTTCAGAAGCAAAATAGAAAAAGAATACCAGCTTTATTCATATCTAATGTAGGTCTTGGCACCGGCCCTGTGCCCTGCTCCCATGTTCCCAGACAATGAATAGGAAGTGCGGAGCGCCTCAAACCCGGGGATGGACAGCAGCACCATCGCTTGCTCCCATGTTAGCCACGTAGTGTGTTATGTTTCAGGTTAGGGAAACACTGATAAATGAATTTACAGATTATTCTCAAGCTTTAACAAAAAAAAAATCAAAAAATAAAATGTTAACGAATTCTAGTAAAATTAGAAGACAATATAAATAAGCACAAGGAAACAAACAGCAGAACTGATACTTCTATTTCTAGTATAAGTTTTTTGACACTCACGTTGCAACAGGACATAATGACAATTTAACCAGATCTGACAAGGAATAGACCTCAAACAATCTAAATTAACAAGAAGACTATTTGAAATATGGCTATATTTCCATTTTCAGTGAAGATGAAATTTGCCCTAAGTGTATATTGTGCCTTGAGGTACCAGCTAAAGATAGCATGTAGCTGTCATAATTAGTAAAACATATAAAAACTGAGTCTAAATTACAGGATTGATAATGTGTGTGTGTTTGCACACCAAAAGCAGAAAAGTTTATTTTACTATCAAAAACGTAATAAATACGTATTTGAAATACTGTTCATTTTAATTTCATCTTTAAATTCTATGCTTAAATAGTATAGTATAAATTAAATAAATATATTGAAGGCATACTTTAAACTTTCTACTGAAAGTATGCATGATAAAAATAAAAAAGTCTGGAGATAAGGATCCTTCACCAACAGAGACAGGAAAACTTCCCCAGGTAAGCAAATTCGTTGCTTAGATTAGTACACATAATTAAAACATATACTGTGTTACATTTAAAATAAAATAATTGTTTATTAAATATCTTGAATTTTTGATCAAAATAAACAATGTATTTCAAAAATCTTAATATAATAAAAGAAAAATAGGAAATGTTTATCCTTGTCAAACTGAGGCATGGGCCATACAATTCTCTGGGAAACATTTAAGGAACAGTATTCTCAATGGTTTTTCAGTCTATGGACTTTCTCCTTTCTTCACCTTTCTGTATATTTGTGTGTACTTGTTTATATGCAACTCCAAACATTTATTAGCAACTGGGAGTTTTAGCATCAGAAAAAATGCAATGCAGAAGAAAAAGTGGTGTAAAACCACTGGAATTGTAAGTTTGATTTGAAAATATCAGTATGAACTTACATTTTCTGTTTTAAAAATGTTTGTATTTGTGAACTCTGCCCGCTGAACAAGCCTAAAAACAATGACAGGTCCAGGAGCAACAGTCATTTCTACTATCTAGAATGTGGTCTCTCGACTCCCTAGAAAAGTTACTGACTTCAAGTCTCAGACAGGAAATGTACCAGAGGAGCTTAGCATATTTTATTGTATCCACAGATAAGAATGTTGTCAAAGACAAAATCAGCAGGACTCCAAAGAGAATGGATTGAAACACAGTAAAAACTGTTATAATCATATACTCAAATGAGACACGATACTTCCGAGAATCTCTTTGGTGATCTTTGGAAGGTCCTAGAAAACCAATTCCTTATTCTGAAGACTTGTAAATAAAGGGAAAAAAATCAAGCAATAATTCAATCTTCCTGTCTGTACTGTATCTCAGAATAATAAAAAATTTTCCTGAAAAAGTTATTTTTTTAAAGATAGAAAGGTTGGCTATTAGAATATTAATGGAAAAATCAGACCAAGCAATGATTAGCAAAGTAAAAAGCCAACGGGAATTTTCATAATACATAAATCAAGCTGACAATTCCTAAAGCAACTGATTAATCTTAACAAAAGACAGCCATGTGTTTGGTTATGTATGTACCTCTTGATGTGATTCAAGGAAGTATACAGTACTACTTATGGAATATTCTTTCTAAAACACACAAGCACACCTGAAATGACATGACAGCAATGCGATCAGCAAAATTTAAAGTGAGAAATTTGAGAGAACAAATGTCCCGCTTTCTCAGCAGGCAAATTTCAAGGAAAGAGAAGAAAGGGAAAGAGAAAAAAAAAAGGTAGCAGAAACCATAGATTTAAAATTTAAGAGGCATCTCAACCAAATGCATCCTGTCTCAATAAAACTGTAAGCCAAAAAAGAAAGTTGAATTTTGAACATTGATTGGATATTTGATAATATCAGAAAATCACTATTTGTGTTATCATGACAATGTGGACATTTTAAAAGTCTTTACCCTTTAGAGATACATACTGAATCATTTGTGGAATAAAATTAAAAGGTATCTGAGATTTGCCTCTAAATAATTTGGTTCTGGAGACAGTGTGATTTTAGAAGCAAGATTTACCACTTGTTGATTATTGTTGAAATTTGTTGATGGCTCTATGAGAGTTTATTGTATTATTCCCTCTACTTTTAATATGTCTGCTTTTTTGTAATTAAAACTTACACATACAAACAGGTAAAAATGTTAATTTAATGATATATATATATATCTGTGTGTATATATATATATAAATCTAGTTTAACATATAAATTTTACAAATGTAAGTGAAGATCTTAAGACATGCAATTCCAGTTTAATTAAATGACAAGGTTTTTTGTAGGTATGGCTTTGCTTTATCAGTTCTCAGTTTTGTTTGTTATTTTCTTCCTTTGCTGTTAGATTTTCTTTACTGCTCTGCCCTTACGCTGGAAGATTAGACCCCAGATTTCCAAGCACACTCTGCATAGATGTGTGTAGAAGGTGTCTTAGATCTAACTTGTTATCTTTCAGGGATTGCAATGCTTCATCTGGGCCCCTGCACGGCTGTGGTGGATCAGACGTCCTTGGTAGTAGGTGCTGATTCAGCTTCATCAATTTTTGGCCTCTGTAGATTTCCCTTACTTTTCTGCGAGCTAGGTACTTGAGAGAAAGTTTGTTATATTTTATTCAACATGGTTAGGTATGTTGCAGTAGAAAAGTTTGTCGATTAATATGCAATATTTCCAGAAACTGAAGACAGTTACATCTTTCATACAGCGCCCAGATTAGTCTTTCCAGAACATAGGCCTGTATAAACTGATGTATTAAACTATCATTTGTTTTGGAATTGCCAACAGATAAAAAATATTTTTAAAATGTACCTAGGTTTCTAATTCCTCCACTGTAATTCCCATATCTGTCTATGACTTGATCATTTTTTGCACTAAGCAATTTTTTTGCATTTTTCACAAATGTCCATTTCTTTGCTCAGGCTCATTCATTCGTTGGGGATGCCCATCTCATCATCTCTACACGATCCAATCTTACTGCTTTCAAAAGTCATCAACCCTTTTACAAAACTATCTCCCGATCTCTCAGCTAATAATATTCTCTCTCTTCAGAAACTTCCCCCCTTAGGAATTCATTTCTTTCCTTTTATGGCACTACATTTTTATGAACATTTTATCTAATTGATATTTATTCCCTAAGCTTCTCATTGCTAGGGCCTTTTCATTATTCACCTTCGCATTCCCTAAATTACAGACCACAGTGAGTTTCACAAAGACAAAATAATGATTTCCAAAGGTATAAGTAAATGCGTTACAAAAAAGATCATCTGCCACTTTAACAGCTTTATCTTGGAAAGCAAAAGACATCTATGAACTGAGAACACCGGTGTCAACATAATGTAGATGAAATTGTAAAATACCTTGATACTATGACTTCTTGTTTACTCTAGGGAACTTTTGTCTAGGAAAGATAAGATACACCAGCAAATATCTTCATTTTTCACTTTGGGAAATTCCTACAGATCAATTTATTGGAGACAGTACTCTTCACCTGGGTAAACAGCTTGCTTATCTAACAGTTTACTTGTCAAAACTGGCTTCCTTGGTCTTGTTGCGTCCACTTAAATTATTATATCACAAATTTTGCCCACTCCCAAACTGTTCCTTGTGTTGAAAGACCTGCTTTGAAATGACCTGAGCATAGATTTCAAAGCCCAATACTGATCCCAATTAGACTTTTCCCTTGTAAGACACCCCTAACACCCTGTCAGTGGTGTTCCTCTTCACTCCTAAATTAAGACTGGTGATATTTTGGGGTTTAGCATTGTATGTTATTGCCAAACCAAATAATTTCTCTCAAAACCTAGGATAATTTCTTTCTCTCTCTCTTCTTTTCTTTTTTCTATTATTCCCATTCCTTCTCCCTCTCCCTCTCCCTCTCTCTGTCCTCTCTCCTTCTCGCTTCTCTTTCCTTTCCTTTGCTTTCCTTTCACAAGGTCTTACTCTGTCTCCCAGGCTGGAGTACAGTGGAATGACACAATTCACTGCTACCTTGAACTCCTGGGCTTAAGCAATCCTCCCACCTCAGCCTCCCGAGTAGCTGGGACTACAGGCATGCACCGCCATGCCCAGCTAATTTTGGTATTTTATTTTATTTTTTGTAGAAACAGGGGTCTTGCTGTGTTGCCCAGGCTGGTCTTGAATTCCTGGCCTCAATTGATCCTCTAGCCTTAGTCTTTCAAAGTGCTGGGATTACAGGCATGAGCCGCTGTGCCTGGCCTAGGATAATGACTTTCTTAAGCTGTCATTCTTGGTACTAATCTCTGTGCTTGGAAAACAGTAGATAAATTTTTTTTCTTGAAGGACCACGTTTAATATAAGATTTTATGTAAGACTGCCATTTGCAAAGGATCTTTCACATAAAATTCAACACTTTTTGTTCTGCTGGATAACACCAGTTTCTTTCTCACTCCACTTATTAGAGGACTATTAATTTGATTATTGTTTTTAGTTCAAAGAGTTGTTAAGTTAGAATATTTATTTTTGTCCATTTAAAGTTTATTTGCACTGAAAATCTAGTTGAGGCAACATTGTGATTTTAAAGTCTCTTGTGAAATACAGAATAATAATTGTGTTCAAATTATGAATGAAACAAAGCAAGGACTTCATTTCTATTAGGTTGCAACTCAGAATTCTGAACTCAACCAAGAAAAGGTTTTGGTAAATTGCAAAGCACTCTACAAATATAGTTTTTCTAATTCTAGAGTAGGGCATAGTACCTGATACTTAAGAGGAATGCGGTAACATTTATTGAGCAAATGACAGCTTATAGTCTATTATTAGAGGGCTTTAAAAATGTCTCTGAATAATTTAACATCAGTTTACATTTTCACTGTAGTAAAATTGCTAATATCAGATCCTTTCTCAAAAACAGGTGTTACCAAAAGGGGAGAGAGAGCAGCCAGGAGTGTGGGCTATGTGACACATAGAGAGATTTGGCTGGCAGAGCTCCCACAGACTGTGGTGTACACACTAGTCTATGTGAATGGCACCCCAGAGTCATGCAGTGACTGATGTCACTGAAGCCAATTCCTTTGCATTTCAGAAGTGAGCTGGTACCTGCCCTGTCAACATGGAGAAATAGCTAAGAAAGTTTATTCCCAGTGTGGGTTTGCTGGGAGACTTGCAGAATTTTGTGGTAACTCAGGGTGAGTGAACCTGCTCATTGAGCTTCTTCTGACTACCTGGCATGTCCCTGAAATTTGTAGAACCCTTAAGGGCTGGTGCCCTCTGGGTTACCATGCTAAAAGGAGCATTGCAAAATGCAAAGACAAAGAGCCACTTCACACAGATTTTAGTTGGGAAGGCAAAGTGGCAAAAAAAAGACAGTAGTTAGTCCATTTACAGAGCAAAGTTGGGGCAGATGAACAGAGAAAGAAAGATCCAGCTTTCATGTTAATGCCTTCAATTACAAAGAACAAAAGATGAGAAATAGTGTTGTAATATTTTTTTTCCCAATTGCATTTTTTTTTGGGGGGTATCTCTTGTCCTTGTTTCTTAAGTTCTTTGTAAAGAGATGATTACAAATGGAATCTATCCTGGTGTGAATGTGTAAGGAGATAACCATACAAACACACACACATTTTACACACACACCAGTGCCTTCAACACTATCCTGCAGCACGATAACATCCCACCTTGTTTTAAGGAGGGACATTACATCATAGAAATGATGGGGCATCATCAATTTTTTGGATCAGGAGAATAAAGGGTGTGCCCCAAAACCATCTTTCTTTTTGGTCTGAAGAGGGAAACAGGGAAAGACAAATAAATGCCTAATATAAGCAGATTAATCTGCAAAATTTATGAATGGTGCAGATGGTGATAGAAGTCTCAGCACAAGAATCACCTGGAGCTCTGCAGGAAAAGCTGCCGAGCTCCTAGCTGCTTATCTGTGGGTGCAGGACAGGGTACTGTACCACCAGAAATGCTCATCTCCTTTAACACAAGTGGTGGCATGTGGTTACATCTGGGGGACAGCTGCATCATAATATGGGTGACAAGTGACAGGAAGACACAGTTAACCGTCACTGACAAGCATTCAATGAAGCAAAACAGTATGAAATCATTTGAGATATGCTTTATTTTTCTCAGGACAGTTTCCTCCCACCTTCTATTCCCAAAGAATGCAATCACACCTGTCCTTGGATTATAATTCATTTGGAGAGACCTTCAGGAACACAGGGTGATATGCAATCACTTTCATGCTCTGGAGTGCATAGGACTTTATGGGAGTGAAGTCTACAGCAGTTCCCATTAATCACGCAAGCACCCTAAACTATTTCAGAGCTTCAGTGGAATTGTAAAGTCAAATTAATTTAGTTAAAAAATTTTTTTCTTTACTGTTGCAGAAAAGCACCAAGTGTTAAATAAACTACATAGAGCTAAGAAAAGGAGAAGTGAGGTAGTTCTTGAGACAACTAATGGCCTGAAGTGGAGTGATTATGGAGCAGTGGGGTGGAAGGGTGAGGTGGTAGAAAGCATAAGGAATAGAAGAATTGTATAATGATCCCTTGGGACAGTGGATTTGCACCTTGAACTTAGTGGTCCCTTGTTACAATAATGAACACGTGTAGAACCTACCATGTGCTGGGTGAAGTTCTTATAATTCCTTCAATTCTGTATGGGTGAAGAAGAGTTTCTTGTACCTATTTCATAGGTGAAAAAAACAGAGGCCTAGAGAGTCTAAATCTCTTGTTCAACATCACAGAGATACTAAGTAGCAAAATCAGGCTTTGAATTCTAGAGTCTGGATCTGAGGTCTGAGCTCTTACCCACAGGCTATGCTGCTGGATTGTGGCAGTCAGGACCGTGGGGCTCAGGACAGTGAGTGGCATTTCCAGGTCTGCATTCTAGCTGGGTGCACTCTAGTCTTTAGGAGGACCTGGGACTTGAATGATGCCAATTGCTAGTCCTCAGTTAATGCACGAGGCTTTTCTATGGCTCAACATTTACTGACTACATATGTGTCTGCTTGGTGTCATCTGCATTCTGAACAAATGAAGATCCACAGAGGTTTTCTGTTTTCTTCACTTCTATTCCCCCAGCACAGTGCCCAGCTGCTGGTGAGCTGTCTCAAAGCGTTTGTTGAAGGAATGAAGGGCATCAGTACCGGTTGTTAGTTGTTCAACTTCCCCAGTGAAGTGTTTTCTATTCTAAACATCTAAATAAAAAACTAATTTTGGAGCTACACTTCAAACTGATGCTTTTGAATTTTCTTATTGGCAGAGCCCTAGGTTTCAAGCTCATTTTCGGCAGAAAGGACACGAAGACAAAAAGCATGAAGACAAAAAGCCCCACTCCTGATTTGACTGACATTCCCTGCTAAAAATGCTAGTCAGCCAGCTGAGTGACTGGAGTCCTCGGTACAGGTCCTGAATTGGTTTGAAAGGGAGCGGACTGACCCTTGTAAATGAGTTTAACTTGCTTTTTCACATGGATGGAAACTGTCAGTTTTCTGTCATCTATGCTGCCTTGAGTAGCGCTTCATCTTCTGTGTCGGGCAGCTCCATTGTTTCTTCTCCCCTGATTTCATACGGCTTCAGGAAAGACTTCTCCCTTTCCTTAGAAACACACCACAGTGATGGAACCAAACCCAGGTCCTTCTTCCCCGCTTTACCTTCAGCTCCTTGCCAAGGTCCTCGTCTTCTCTCTTTTCAAAAACTCTTTAATTTTTTTGAGAAATGGAAAGGCCGAGCCTGCTTTCCAAGTACTTTTGTCTATTGCCCAGGGCATATCTACTCTCAGGGTTCGTGGGAAAGGTCGTCTGGTTGAAAAGGGCAGTGACATATTCGGCTTGTCGGGAAACCATTGGAACACTTCTATGAAGGCGAGGTATCTTCTGAAGCAGGCCACCACTCCAGGGGCGGGAGTGGCTGTTACGTAGGGTCCTTTGTACCCTCAGCTCTCTGTCCTTCTCTTATTCCAGCCCAGCATGCAGCAGTGTGACTGACAGCTTGCTCTCCCCCAGGCACAGACCTGACCCTGGAGAAGGTGCCAGAAGCCCAAGCCTGGAAACATTAGTTTCTGGTGCCAGAATCAAAGGTCAAAGCACGTAGCTTTGTCACTGTCTAGCTCCCAGTTTTGCTCAGGTGCCCGCTTGGAAGGCACGAAGTACACCAGCGGCATTGCAAAGAGCAAAGGCAGATTTCCTCATCCTTTCTCATCCCCTCTCCTACCCTTTAAAAAAAATCCTATTATCTGATTATGAACAAAGAAACTTCTCTTTAATGCATCCTACAAATCTCAAAAGTAAAGAGATCACACAATTTTAGACAAGAAAAAATATTGATGTTTTCAAGCACAAGGGCTAATAATTACAGTAATTTTCTATTCCTTGGATCTCTGATTGCCAATATCTTCAGATGGCTTCAAATATCATTTTACAGCTTTAGATAGAGCTTCACTGATGCTTTTGAACATTCTAGTAAGTATTGACAATTTATCTTTGAATGGATGACAGTGTTATAGTTTTATTTAGATGGGAGAAAACAAGAGTCATTTTACACTGGCTTTATAGAAAGAGATGAATATTCTAGGCACACAGTTATGGGGAAATGTGCACAGGAGAGATGATTGTATCCACTGAGGAATAAAGTGCAAATAGCACCATTCCCTCAGAAGGACTCCCACATAAACATACAAAAGCAATTATACAATGTAGGTATTTATCCCCTTTATAAACTTAGCGGAAAATAAGAGAAGGTATCACTATTTAGGAAAGTAACAGAGAAAAGAAAAGCAAACTCCAAATACTATATGCTGCCCTCAGTCTCTTCAGGAACTTAGCTGTGACCTCCTGCAGAGATTGAGGGCAAGTGCAGGTTGACAATTCTCAAGTGGACTCCTTTGGTTGACCTTATCCCATGCACCAGCCAATCAAACTCCCCAATGCTTTCCCCTCAAGTTTCTCTGGTTGGTTGATCTGGTTAATACAGAAACTCTCGCTTTCTGTATTTTCACTAGTAGAAGTGCAACTCTAAAGCTGTATAAATGCACTGCAATTATTTTGTGATGAGTTGCTCCTTGACCTTGGCAGTGACCTTTCCAGATAATATTTTTAAGTGACAGTGACCATTTTGAAGCTTATGCCATTTTCTTTGCTATTGTAAATTATTTTGGGGATCAAGATTGCTAACATTCCTGTGTATGAGTCTTGATTTCTTTTTTTCTTTTTTTTTGCTACCTCTTCCATTTATATTTAAAGTCCTTGAATCCAAAAAAACTTCCTCTCATCCTGCTAATGCATAAAGTGTTTTTATTTTAACCCCTGAGTCGTACTTTCATGGCGGAATGATTTTTCACTTTTAAATGCTAACAATTTTCCACTTCAGACATGTGTAGCAATCATGTTTTGACTTGTCTCATTTTTCTCCCCTTCCCCTCCCGTGACAATTCTCTTTCTTCTGTTTAGGTGCATTTGCATGATACCAGCATCCTTATTATTAAGAGTTCGTCTGCTCCTGCTACTTATTCTCCACCTGAAGTTCTAATCCTCTGTTTGTGACAACATAATCATTTCCACAGCAACCAATTGTGAAGTTGCAAAGCAAGGATTAGACTTCAGGTGGGGAATAAGCAACAAGGGGCTGATGAACTCAGAAGAAATAAAAAGAGTACCATTTATATGCAAATCTGCTGAAAGGTGGTGGAGGGGACCGGGGAGGCACTGGGCAAAAAGGAATGAATAATAAAGAGCATTATTTTAAATAGACTTTAAAAGACATTTTTTTCTTCTGGAAATTCAGTGGGCCTTTTTCTGCTGCTGCTAGTTGATTGGGTCTGTTTATTTTGTATTTTTTTATTTTTTCATTCACTTTTGGTTTCAGAGAACAGATTTGCCACACTATGCTGTTACAAGAGGGATTTTGTTGTTGTTGTTGTTAATATCCTAGTGAACATACTTTCTGAGGATAAAAGAGGACCTGCTTAGTGAATGCTCCTAAAGAAGCAATTTTCAAGAATTTTCTAACCTTTACCTTAAACATGGGGACAGAATATAACAGTGACCATCTCAGCCTTCCTGTTTCCATTTAGGGTAGCAAGACACAAACAGAACCAAGAGACTTCATAAGCTGAAATTGTGAGAGAAACCACCATAAGATTCTAGGAATTTCAGAAGTGAAACAAGGGAGGAGAATATCACTGTGATTCTCTGGTTATGTTAACACCTCTTCATTCAATTCTAGTCATCTTTTGTTTTTACTTTTTATTTTTTATAATGAGCAAGAGTAATTTAGAGTCTTTATTTCCAAGTTTGTTTGAATTCAAAGCTTATACCTTACCACTGATTTCTTAGGTTTTGTAGAATGTTGGAGTAACAAGGGAACATGCAAATAATTTAGCCTAGAAGTTGTGTCAAAGAAAAATTGCCTTGGACAGAGTTAAGCAGACAAGGAAGACTTTATTCAAGCCTATTGCAGTAGGGGAGGGGGACTGACCTTAACTTCACCAAAACAAAAGGCAGGAAGGGTTTTAAGAGATGAAGGGAAGTAGTGGAAAAGTACTTGAGGACAATAGGGGGTTGGTTGATGAAAAAGATTAGGCTACTTGAACTTGCTAGTTGGTGCTTATTGACAACAAATTTAGAGTCTTATCCCGCCACAGAGACTGGGAGATAGGGAAGCTATCTCCCATCTCCTTCAATGATTACATTTCAAAGGGGTAGCTCCCAGGTCCTTAAGAAAGATATTTCCAGGTTGCAAAACTGTCAAGAGACTTTGAGAATATTTTAAAGGGGCAGAGAAAGAACTTGCAATTCCAAGTTTTCTAAGGTAAATGCTCTAAGGAAAGGGAGGTCAAGGCCTAGCATCAGGAAGAACCCTTTCTATAAAGTTCAGGGAAGCTGAAAGGAACTTGAAGCCTGCCTCCTCAGTTGCTAGATATGCTGTAGGAGCTCTGGGTCCTTACAAGGATGCTGGTGCTGGGTGTTAGTGTGCGTCTGTGTGAAGAGACCACAAAACAGGCTTTGTGTGAGCAATAAAACTTTTTAATCACCTGGGTGCAGGCGGACTGAGTCTGAAAAAGGAGTCAGCAAAGGGAGATGGGGTGGGGCAGTTTTATAGGATTTGGGTAGGTAATAGAAAATTACAGTTAAAGGGGGTTGTTCTCTTGCAGGCAGGGGCAGGGGTCACAAGGTGCTCTGAGGGGAGCGCCTGAGATTCGTTGTCCAGGAGAAGGAATGTCACAAGGTCAATTGATCAATTAGATGGGGCAGGAACAAATCACAATGGTGGAATGTCATCAGTTAAGGCAGGAACTGGCTGTTTTCACCTCTTCTGTGGTTCTTCAGTTGCTTCAGGCCATCTGGATGTATACATGTAGGTCACAGGGGATATGATGGCTTAGTTTGGGCTCAGAGGCCTGACACTGGGGGCCAGGAAGCATAGTGCTAGCCACCGGTAAGCTGCTTCCAGCAGAACAGATTTCCCATTGTAACTGTTTTGCATATACAATTTCCTGTAAGCTTTCTTTTAAAAAGAGTTTTCCTTCCAGAAAAAAAAAAAAAAGTATGGAAACTGCCAGTTAGCTCTTTTTTTTTTTTTTCTGCAAGCAAATAAACTAAAGCTGAGACTGGATAAAGTGAAGACAATGTTGAACTTTACTTGAGCCCTGTGATCATGGAAAACTGAAGGTTAAGAAATCTTAGCCTTTTGTGTTTAAAAACCTACTTCATGCAAGAAACCACCGCTCCCCATGTGACTTGGATAAGACTCAAGATGCTTGTTTACCTATGACAAGGCTAGACACAAACCCTCTACATTCCTTATTTACTTTATACACGATTGGCTGAGCTGTTTTGTTCTTCTCATCCACTGGAACAAAAGTTTGCCGATTATTTTTTGGCAGATCTTCTCTCTTCCCTCCAGGTTCCTGAGCTTTCCTTGAGTAGGCATGGGCAGCCCCTCTTGCAGGGCCCATATCAGGAAAGGGCTGACACTGGGGTAAAACATGCTCTGTTCTACTGTCAGCTTGATCCACCTTTTATCTGGTGTATTCCATTTCCTCTCACTGGTTCTTTTTAGCTTTGCTTCCTTCTTATAAAAGAAAAGCGCTTTTCTACCTAACCTTTGAGACACATGCAGATCGCATGGTTGAGGCATTTTCCTCATTGCAATAGTTACCCTCCCACTATTGCAATAGTCCCTTCCCTTTCTCAGTCATCCTATAAGATAAAATCTCTCCTTACCTAAATTTTTAGATTTGCTTTTTATTTTTTTTTAATTTGACAATGACATGTACACATTCAAACTGACTTGCTAAAAGATTTGAATTGGTGGCCTGAAATCCAGTTTGGGGTTTCTTCACTCCCCCAGTTTTGTCTCTCTAAACTGAATGCAGTGTGGTTGTTACAAAAGAAAAGTCAGGCTTGACAAAAGGGAAAATAGGAAACGTGGTACTAAAGATGCCATTGATTAGGTCCTCTCAGAAGCAGATTCTGAGACAAAGATTGATGTGCAATCATTTATTTGGGAGGTATTCAAGGGAGCACCAGGAAAGAAGTGGGGGAGGGTGACAGGGGAGCTATGGGAAGGAAGCCAATCTAGGCTGTGTTAGTGAGCAAGTTACACAGAAGAAACCAGGGATTCACACTCCTGGAGATTGCTGGGGGACAGTGTGAACATGCCTCCGATTTGGGCCACACAAAGGAAAGGAAGCTGAGTTATTTATTTAACAGTTCCTGTTGTTCAGGAACCCACTTAATGCAAGAAACCATACTCCCCATAGGACTTACATAGACTCAAGGTGTCTCCTTTGTTTACCTATGACAAGGCTAGACATCAACCCTTTGGGTTCCTTATCTACCTCATAAATGATTGGCTGAACTGTTTGTCCCTGTGATCAATTGGATCATAATGGCTGAGAAGTGCTGTCAGGAACCTAACATCTTAGGACTTCCCTGCCCATGGGCCTAACACATTTCTCTCTTATTCACACTCCTGGAGATAACATATTATTTTAACTTTAATGCATGTTGTTTTTAATTGTGGCAAAGTATACATAACATTTACCATCTTGACCGTTTTTATGTGTACAGTTAATAGTGTCAAGCATATTCATGCTATTGTGTAACCAATCTCCAGTACTTTTTCATCTTATAAAATTTAACCTCCACACCCATTATACAACAACTGCCCATTTCTGCCTACTGCCAGCCCATGGCAACAACCATTCTACTTCCGGTCTGTATGAATTCGACTACTCTGGATACCTCTTATAAATAGAATTATATTCTATCAGTCTTTTTGTGACTGGCTTACCCTACAGGGCAGTGGGCTCTTCTCTGGCCCAGGGTGGGTCTAGAAAAGCTGACCAAAGAGCCCAGGTCTGGACTCAAGAATGCCCCCCACCCCCACCCCTCAGTGTCTGCTTGGTGCTCTACACACTGTGGCTGAGATGGTACCTAAGGTACAAGATAGAATCTCTTTTACTTTTCCCCCTGCTTTTCTACAGCAGAAAGAGACTTTCACTGTGGCCACCACAACTGTGAATGTACTGGATAACACCTGAAGCTAGCATGTCTCAGAGTCCAAGGTCCACGGCATATTCCCTGGGTATCACAGTTGGGTTATTCATGTCCCAGGGACTCTTAAGTCAGCAGGTGATGAATCCTTCCAGGCATCCACTGTGATAGGGCATCCTAGCAGAGTTCAACGCAATGTACACCAGTCACTGTGCTCTCCCTCTCCCAAGAACACAGATTTCTCGGTGCCATGTAGCTGCTGCCAGTGGGTAGGGGAGGGGTTGCACAAGCACACCCTTAGCCACCCTGACTGGTGTCTTAGTAGGTCATGTCCCTACCCCTCAACAGTCCACTGGCTCTGTGCCCAACTCAGCATTAGGACTTCCCTAAGAATTGCAGTCCTTGTGGCCTAGACAGAAGAGTCCCTCTGGCTAGAATTGGTCCAAATGCTCCATCTGTGGGTGCACATCAGCCAAGTATAGCAAGGTTCTGCTTTTCATTGTGACAGGGAAGCATCCTACCCTCCTCAATGTCTCTTTCAGTGACGTAAATTTAAAACCAGGTACTGTAATTGCTTACCTGGTTTTTGGTTTTTGGTTTTTGGGATGGTACTTTTTGTGTGTAGTTAGTTGTTAAACTGTGGTGTCCCTGTGGTGGGAGGCGGGGGGACAAACAGTAGTATCGGCTTCTATTCCGCCATCTTGCTCCACGCCCCCTGTGTAAGATTTTAACACATGTATGGAGGCCTGTGTTATGGCCTAGGATGTGTTTTTTTTTTTTCCCTGGAGAATGTCCCACGTCCACTTACGAAAACTGTGTGTTGGATGGAGTGTGTCACAGGTATCCCTTTGGTCTAAGTGGTCCATAGTTCTGTTCAGGAATTCTCTTTCCTTGTGGATGTGTGCAGATATAAATAGAGCACTGACAGTATATGCCAGAGCAGGCAACATGGTGAAGTCAGAATATAGAGACAGTTTCGGCCGGGCGTGGTGGCTCAAGCCTGTAATCCCAGCACTTTGGGAGGCCGAGACGGGCGGATCACGAGGTCAGGAGATCGAGACCATCCTGGCTAATATGGTGAAACCCCGTCTCTACTAAAAAATACAAAAAACGAGCCGGGCGTGTTGGCGGGCGCCTGTAGTTCCAGTTACTTGGGAGGCTGAGGCGGGAGAATGGCGTAAACCTGGGAGGCCGAGCTTGCAGTGAGCTGAGATCTGGCCACTGCACTCCAGCCTGGGCGACGGAGCAAGACTCCGTCTCAAAAAAAAAAAAAAAAAAAGAATATAGAGACAGTTTCATAATATCCTTTGTGTTTTAGAGACAGTAGTTGAAAAATTTTTATAAAACAGCCACTCAGAGTCATTATTTTCCTCGCCTCTGCCTCTATTAGACTTCCATATATCAAGATATTAAGAAAAAAAAAAAAACACCCTGAGTGTAACAAACATCATAAAACCAGAAAATCAGCATTATATATACATATTTCTATTTGTATCTCTTACACTCAAAGCATTTTTTTCTGTATTTTTTAGGCTTAGAGGTATTTGTGACTTCATGTGACAGTGCTGTTCTGGTATCATTTTTTATAGAGAGAATGGAAAGGTCCTTAAGATTTGTTTTGTAGAATAACTGATTTTTAAAACACTTTTTATTTTTCATGGCATGAAAAAGGTTTACTTTCACACTGCTATTGACATATACATTTTTAGAATTGATATTACATTAAGGAGAAGATCTATCATGTTTTTTCAGATATAAGCAGAAAGATTTCAAGGCATTTCAGGCTCTCTTGTTCAGGGACCAATTTTAAATAGATTGAAATGATGAGACTCCAGGACATTCTGATTGTAGGGCATGTGATGAGTTCTATTGTGGGTGCTGCACATCAGGTCATGATGCCAGCAGAGTCTACATAGGTAGCTGTGTTCCTGGAAGTTTTCCTATTATCTTGAAGCAACTAGTAATCATCTAACCATAAACAAAAGTGGCTGCAAACTATATGAAAAGATTGCATACATTCCAAAATAAAAAATCCAGAACTCAATAATCTCATAGTAGATTCCAAAAATTGCTGTGGCTATTACCAATTTACTCAACATGAGGATATGTGTGACAGAGATGAAATTAGTGTGGAAAGAGACATTGGTATAAACTGATGATTCGGCAGATTAAGAAATGACCATGTAAATTCATCATTTGGGCTTTCCCTCGGGGGCTTTGGTAGGTAACCATGTAGGTGAGGGGCTTCAGAGCTTAAGCTCCATGAGCTACATGTAAATCTCCTCCTACATTATCTTGACTAATCCAATCCATAATTTTGATCTAGAATGTCTCAAATTTATTTTCTAAATAAACGTACAACCTATCACCTGCTGGCCCAGATCCCAGCTGTTTATAAATCCTTTGCTTCTCTATTCTGGCACTTCTCTTAAATTTGGATATGTGCACTGGACCTGGAGGTAGGAAAACACAATTGCTGTCCCTAAACTAGTTAACTGTGTGAAATTTGACAAGTTACCAACAGTTTCTAAGTTGGTGATCTAGTTTGGCTGTGTCCCCACCCAAATCTCATCTTGAATTGTAGCTCCCATAATTCCCATATGTTGTGGGAGGAACCTGCTAAGAGATAATTGAATCATGGGAGGAAGTTTCCCCCATACTGTTCTCACTATGGTGAATACGTCTCATGAGATCTGAAATTTTTTTTTTGAGACGGAGTCTCGCTCTGTCGTCCAGGCTGGAGTGCAGTGGTGTGATCTCTGCTCACTGCAAGCTCTGCCTCCTGGGTTTACACCATTCTCCTGCCTCAGCCTCCTGAGTAGCTGGGACTACAGGCACCTGGCACCATGCCTGGCTAATTTTTTTGTATTTTTAGTAGAGATGGGGTTTCACCGTGTTAGCCAGGATGGTCTCAGAGATCTGATGGTTTTATAAGGGGAAACCACTTTCCCTTGGCTCTTATTCTCTTGTGTGCCACCATATAAGACATGCCTTTTGTCTTCCACCATGATTGTGAGGCCTCTCCAGACATATGGAATTGTGAGTCAATTAAACTTCCTTTTCTTTATAAATTGCCCAGTCTCAGATATGTCTTTATCAGCAGTGTGAAAACAGACTAATACAGTAAATTGGTACTGGGTAGTGAGGCACTGCTGTAAAGAAACCCAAAAATGTGAAAGCAACGTTGGAACTGGGTAACAGGCAGAGATTGGAACAATTTGGAGGTCTCAGAAGAAGACAGAAAAATGTGGGAAAGCTTGGAACTTCCTAGAAACTTGTTGAATGGTTTTAGCCCAAATGTTGATAATGATATGGACAATGAAATCCTGGCTGAGGTGGTCTCAGATAGAGATGAGAAACTTGTTGGGAATTGGAGTAGAGGTGACTCTTGCTATGTTTTAGCAAAGAGACTGGTGGCATTTTGCCCCTACTCTAGAGATTTGTGAAACTTTGAACTTGAAGAAGATAATTTAGGGTATTTGGCAGAATAAATTACTGAGGAGCAAAGCATTCAAGATGTGACATGGGTGCTGTTAAAAGCCTTTAGTTTTAAAAGGGAAACAGAGTATAAAAGTTCAGAAAATTCATAGCCTGATGATGTGATAGAAAAGAAAAACCCATTTTCTGAAAAGCAAGCTGGCTGCAGAAATTTGCATACGTAACGAGGAGCCAAATGTTAATTGCCAAGACAATGGGGAAAATGTCTTTAGGGCATGTCAGAGACCTTTGAGGCAGCCCCTCCCATCACAGGCCCAGAGGCCTAGGAGGAAAAAGTGGTTTTGTGGGCTGGGCCCAGGGCCTCCCTGCTCTGTGCAGCCTAAAGACTTGGTACCCTGTGTCCCAGCTGCTGTAGCCATGGTTAAAAGGTGGCCAAGGTACAGCTTGGGCCATGACTTCAGAAGGTATAAGCCCCAGGCCTTGGCAGCTCCCACATGGTGTTGAGTCTGTCAGTACACAGAAGTCAAGAATTGAGGTTTGAGAAGCTCTGCCTAGATTTCAGAGGATGTATGGAAATGCCTGGATGTCTAGGCAGAGGTTTGCTGCAGGCAGGGGGGCAGGGGGCCTCGTAGAGAACCTCTGCTAGGCCAGTGTGGAAGGGAAATGTTGGGTTGGAGCTCTCACACAGAGTCCCTACAGGGGCACTACCTAGTGGAGCTGGAAGAAGAGGGCCACTTTCCTCCAGACCCCAGAATAGTATATCCACCGACAACTTGTACTGTGTGCTTGGAAAAGCTTTAAGATTTAACTGCCTCGCTGGACTGGCATGGGGCCTTTATCTCCTTTGTTTTGTCCAATTTCTCCTATTTGGAATGAGTGTATGTATCTAATGCCTGTACCCCCATTGTATCTAGGAAGTATCTAACTTGCTTTTATTTTATAGGTTCATAGACAGAAGGGACTTGCCTTGTCTCAAATGAGACTTTGGAATGTGGACTTTTGAGTTAAATGCTGAAGTGAGTTAAGACTTTGGGGGACTGTTGGGAAGGCATGATAGGTTTTGAAATGTGAGGACATGAGATTTGGGAGGGGCCAGGAATGGAATGATATGGTTTGACTATGTCCCCACCCAAATCTCATCTTGAATTGTAGCTCCCATAATTCCCCCATGTTGTGGGAGAGACCTGGTGGAAGATAACTGAGTGATGGGGGTAGTTTCCCCCATACTGTTCTTGTGGTAGTGTATAAGTCTTACAAGACCTGATGGTTTTATAAGGGGAAACCCCTTTTGCTTAGCTCTCATTCTCTCTTGTCTGCCACCATGTAAGATGTGCCTTTTGTCTTCTGCCATGATTGTGAGGCCTCCCCAGCCACATGGAACTGTAAATCCATTAAATCTCTTTTTCTTTATAAATTACCCAGTCTCAAGCATGTCTTTATCAGCAGCATGAAAATGGATTAATACAGTTGGGAACTTTTTCTTATGAATTTATTTATTTTCAAATTCGAACATAGCTGTCATACAGTAGGCACTCAGGACATTAAATAATTATGTAATGAGCACTTTCTAATATTCTTGGTGATGGGGAATTCAGCACAAAGTAAGACAGTGTCCTTGTCCTCATGAAGCTTACCTGACATCATAGGAGGGAGATAGAAGTTTAACATGTGATTTACAAATATTAAAATAATTAGTAAATGTTAGATAATTACAGCTGTAAGTATTACAAAAGGAAACAGAGAAAAGTGGTGAAGAGTGAAGGATGGAGGCAGATAAAAAATCTGTCTTACTGAGACAAACTCAAGTCTAAAACTTTTGGGGTCACTTCTAAAATGGAATGTTCAGCCGAAATGAACTCAGACGTCCTTCCTTGCTATATTATTTCCTGATTCTGTGAAGTAGTGGGGGAAATAGAATTTGTGCTTCTGGAAGATTCTTAGTCATTTTCTTTTAACTAGGATAACTTACCTTATTTTGGTGTGAAAAATAATAAGTGTATATATTTAAGGGGTACAATGAGATGTTTTAATATATGTACACATTTGTGGAATAATTATATCAGCTACTTAACTTATCCATCACTTCATGCTCATCTTTTTTTTGTCATGAAAACATTTAAAATCTACTTTTTTAGCAATTCTGAAATATACATTAATATTAACTGTAGTCACCATGCTGTGTAACAGATCTCTGAAACTTATTCGTCTTGTCTAACTAAACTTTGTACCCTTTGATCAACATCTTCCTATTCCCTGCCTCCCCTTCTTCCCGCCTCTGATAGCCACCGTTCTACTTTCCACTTCTTTAAGTTTGACTTTTAGATTCCCCACATATAAGTGAGACCGTAAGGTATTTGTCTTTCTCTGCCAGGCTTATATTTCAGTAATTTTTTAATCATTACCTTCAACCAAAAGGCTAGTACCTGGGCCTTGGAAGTATTCTTAATTTTCATAGTCAAAAGGAAGGAAAGGTAGCAAATACATATCCATGACTTAATTCTAATCATCTTCTGTCCTATATCTGCCCACTTCTCTTTAAAAAGCACATAGCAGGAAAAGTAAAGAGGACCAGGGGAAACAGGACAAAATGTACTATTTCTGTTAACACTCCCAATAATGGTAGCTTCCCCAAAGGTAAAAGGAAGAAACAAAACAGTCAGGATTTAGACTAAAATCAGCATGTAGAACATACCAAGAATGCTTGAAATCAATTTTTAAAAATCTTACAGAAAAGTAGATAAAGAATATAATAAGGAATTGAAAAGAAATCCAGGGCTGGGCGCGGTGGCTCATTCCTGTAATCTTAGCACTTTGGGAGGTCGAGGCAGGAACATCACCTGAGGTCAGGAGTTTGAGACCAGCTTGACCAATATGGAGAAATCCTGTCTCTACTGAAAATACAAAATTTGCTGGATGTGGTGGCACATGCCTGTATTCCCAGCTACTCAGGAGGCTGAGGCAGGAGAATCACTTGACCCGGGAGGCAGTGGTGGTGGTGAGCTGAGATGGCGCCATTGCACTCCAGCCTGGGCAACAAGAGCAAAACTCTGTCTCAAAAAACAAACAAAACAACAAAAAAAAGGAATCCAAATCAGTTAATTATAAAATGCCAAACATCGTTAAAAATCAGAGAAGTGATGATCATTACAAATACAATGAGTTACCAGATCATAAGTGTAAAAGTGAAAAACTTAGAAGAAATCTGACAATCATACACGTGATTGAAGAAGAAATCAAACACTGCTGGGAGCAGGGATATTTACACAACTGCTTTAAATAATTCTCTAGTAGTTGGAACCTGTAGTTGTGCATAATTTATGGTGACACCTTCTTTTCTAGGATTATAACCCAGAGAAATTCTCACATACTGTACACAGGGAAACATGGATACAGAATTTTTAATATGACAGAAATCTGAAGTTACTCAAATCTCTAGCAACAAGAGAATGGGAATACTAAATTTGTGTATTTTGTATTTATACATTACTGGGCTTCATCTATATCTGACATGCATTATTTCCTTACAAGACAGGAAAAAATTATAAAAAATGTTGATTTAATAAAGCTTGGATTGTAAGCACTTCAGTGCTTATTTTGTCTGTATTTTCTGTATGCTTGGAATACTTCATAATGGAAAATAGAATGCTGTAAGAAAAGAGTACGTTTATCCTCATCGATTTGGTACTCATTGCTGCTGTGAGAGCCTTCTAGAAGCCCTTCTGTGTTACATTTGTACAAAATATGGTGTGAAGTACTAACTCAGGGCAGGAATTTTCTAGAGTAGACAGTAGAGCCATACACTTACCTCTACTTGAAATATATTATTGTTGTGGAGTTTTAGTTGTAAAGCAATTAAAAGTTTTTGTTTTCTGAACACTCAAATTCTTCCGGGGCCACAAAACAGCTAATTCAATTGAAGGTAAAACATCTGCAGCCTTAAGATCAGATCCAAGGCCAAAGGAGGGGTTGGAGGCCACTCATGTAAGAAATCTAGTGATAAAGTCAAGGGATTTTAGCCTGAATCAGCAACAATAACGGTGTTGTTTTGAAAATTGAGAAGACTTGATCTTATTTTTAGGCAAAAATAACATCAATTCCAAGAAAAGCTCCATCTGTCAGAAGTATGTTTATTAATGCATTAAAAAATGCTTGGAAAATATTCTTCCCAATAAAAATTTAAATTAAAATATTTACAGAAAAATAAGTGAGAACATGTTTTATATTTGAAGGAGACAGAAACTTCCATAAGAGAAACAATTTGTTCACTCTACTTAATTTGCATGCTAATAAATATTGAATTACATAAGTAAATTCCAGCAAAAATAATGTAAATCCAAACCTAACATTGTCATTGAAATCAATTTGAGTCAAATATCTGCTTGGACAGCTGGCATATAACAGAATACACATTTACTTCAAAGTCTCACAAGCACATTGGTTTTTATTTAGTTAACTCCTCGATGAGTGATTCAGAAATAAAGGTCCCTTGTGTGGGCCAGCGAGGAAATGGTATGGCACCATGGGGACTGCTGAGGGCACTCTGGGCAGCAATAAAGGCAATTGCAGATGACAGGATGCAGACAGAAAACCCAATCCATATTTTTATGGAAAATAAGTCCCTCAGAAAACAATACTGTTTTTGCTTTTGTTATTTTAGCATCTTGTAGAAGATGTGTATGTATAACCGTGGTCAATAATAACCACCTTAATTTCAGTAATGATGGCCACATAATAATGTACACATGGCTAGAAAAGGAAAACATTTGGTATGACAACGAGGCTTTTCTCTAAACAATGACAAATCACTGATGTGGTTTTTAAAAATCTTAATTGGGAAATTATTTGCCTAAATGGAACCATTACTTCACAATGTATGCAACCATAGAAGAAATAAAAGCCCAAAAGGAAAATGGTCTCCTAAACTCAGGGTATCAGGGAGGAAGCAATCATTTATTTTACACCCAGCATGTGTGAGGAAATGAGCCAGTTGCTTTATAGGCAGCATCACATTTACTCTTTATGGCAACTATATAAGATGTGTGCTATTTTCCCTATTTAAAAGTTGAAAAAAACTGGAATGATATCTAATATACTGCTTAACATCATGTAGTTTGCAAGTGATGGAGCTGTGGAACTGAGAGAGGAAGTTAGGACTAAACCTAAGCCCATTGTGTTAGTCAAGGTTCTCTAGAGGGACAGAACTAATAGGATACATATATCTATATGTATCATATATATATGTATCCTATTAATTGTGTATATGGATCATATATATGTATGATATATATGTAGGATACACACACACACATATATATATATGAAACCCTATATATGTAAGGTTAACTTACACTATCGCAAGGTCCCACAACAGGCCATTTGCAAGCTGAGGAGCAAGGAGAGCCAGTTCGAGTCCCAAAACTGAAGAACTTGGAGTTTGATGTTTGAGGGCAGGAAGCATGTAGCACGGGAGAAAGATATAGGCTGGGAGGCTAGGCCAGTCTGATCTTTTCACAATTTTCCTGCTTGCTTTAAATTCTAGCCATGCTGGCAGCTGATTAGATGGTGCCCACCTAGATTAAGGGTGGGTCTGCCTTTCCCAGCCCACTGACTCCAGTGTTAATCCCTTTGGCAACACCCTCACAGACACACCCAGGACTAATACTTTGCATCCTTCAGTCCAATGAGTTGACACTTAGTCCCTGTTTTCACACCTATGGTCCCTGTTCTCTTCTCTATCTTACTGCTTTTGGTTTTTATTTTGTATAGTGTTCAGAATGTATGTACCTTTAGAAAAAACTTTGGCCAAAACTTTAAATTACAGATATGTGGTATTCTCATTGTCATTATTTTTTAAAAGGCAATTTTTTATTTTTTATAAAAACCACTCAGCATACTCTTAGCCCACAATGGCATTAACTACCTTTGTCATCTTACATGTTTGTAAATAATGATTCATGTGTATTTCCTGGATAATGCTTGTTAAGCATTGTTTTAAGCTCCTTACATGTATTCTGTGTATTATTTGCAATAACCTTTCAGGTAAATGCTCTTATTTTCTCATTCTACAGATAAGGAAACTGAGGCTCAGAGTTGGCAGGTAACATGTTCAAGATCTTGAAACTAGCAGGTGGCAGAGCTGGGGTTCATCTGTCTCCATGTGCTCAGAGTATGTATAGCTAATCACTTGTTTAAATTGCATTGATTTTCACAGTTTTTGTAACTAACAAAGTGGAATATATTTTTGTGTTTAAAGAAATCTGTTGACCATTTATCATTCCCCCTTAGGAACCTGCTTGTTGATATCTGCATCTATTTTTTTTCTGTGTAAAAAATGGCCCCAAATCTCAGCAGCTTGAAACCACAGGCTTTTCTTACCGATCATGAATCTGTGAGTTGGCTGAGGTTGAGTGCGTCTAGGCTGGACCTTGTTGGGTGCTTTGTTTTGGACCATGGCCATGGAACACTCCTGCCTCCCTCTGCAGGATGGTGGGTTAGTTGGCTCTGGGTCCGTTAAATCTGTCTCATGTGTCTCATCCTCCTTGGCCTGGGGAACTGGATAGGTGTGAAATAAGAAGTATTTTTTATATTGGTCTCTGCCCCCAGATCCTGGCACAGAGCTTCTAAAACCCTTGTAATTTCCTGCGCTATAGAGATGGAAGGAGAATCTTTTCTTGTAATATTTGGTCTTTGATCCCAATTCCTGACACAGAACCACTAAATCCTTTGGTATTTTCTGGGTGATGCAAGTGTCTTATGTTCTAATGAGGTGACTCTTGGTGGGCTCCTGGATGGGAGCTGGTTGCCAGAAAGACCAAGCCAAGATTGGAGGCTTAGAACTTTCAGCCCCAACCCCCATTCTCTAGAGAGAGGAGTGGATTCGCAACTGAGTTAATAATCAGTCATACCTATGTGACAAAACTCCATAAACATTGCAAAGGTACAAGGTTCAGAGCACATCCAAGTGGCAAATACATCCATATGCTGGGAGGTGATGTGTCCCCATTCCATGGAGACAGAAGCTCCTACACTCAGGAGCCTCCCAGACCTCACCCTAACATTTCTCTCTATCTGAATGTGTATCCATGTCTTAGAACGTTGATGTTACTGTAAAGGAATACATGAGCTGGATAATGTATAAAGAAAAGAGGTTTATTTGGCTTACAGTTCTGCAGGCTGTACAAAAAACACAGCCCCAATATTTGCTTCTGATGAGGGCCTCAAGAAACTTCCACTCATGGTGAAAGGTGAAGCAGAGCCAGCGTGTGCAGAGGTCACATGGCAGAAGAGAGAGAAAGCAAAAGAGAGGAGAGGGTGGTGCCAAAGTCTAATTAACAACCAGCTTTTGGGGAAACTTATAGACCAAGAACTCACTCACTGCCTCCCTACCCCACCAAGGGAGGGCATTAGTCTATTCATGAGGGATCTGGTCCCCCACCATGATTCACACACCCTATTGGGCACCATTTCTAACATTAGGATTTTTTTTTTTCTTTAAATTTGTTTTTATAGAGAGCACCTTGCTTTGTTTCTCAGGCTGGAGTGCAGTGATGGGATCATAGCTCACTATAACCTCAAACTGCTGGGCTCAAGCAGTACTCCCACTTCAGCCTCTAGAGTAGCTAGGACTACAGAAGCACACCCCATGCCCAGCTAATTTATTTATTTATTATTATTATTATTATTATTTTTAGAGACAGAGTCTCAGACTGTTATCCAGGCTGGAGTGCACTGGTGTGAACACAACTCATTGCAGCCTTGACCTCCTGGGCTCAGGTGATCTTCCTGCCTCAGCCCCCCAATTAGCTGGAACTACAAGTGCATGCTACCATACCTGGCTGTTTTATAGTTTTTTGTAGAAATGGGGTTTTGTCATGCTTCCCAGGCTAGTCTCGAACTCCTGGCCTCAAGTGATCCATCCGCCTTTGCCTCCCAAAGCACTGGGATTCGAGGGATGAGCCACTGCGCCTGGCCAGGAATCAGATTTTAACATGAGATATGGATGTGTCAAATATTCGAACCATGGCAAATTGTATCCTTTATCATGTCCTTTACTAAGATAAAAAGCTGGTAAAAACAAGTGAGTTCTGTGAGCTGCTCTAACAAATTAACTGAAGCCAAGAATGGGGTCATGGAAACCTCTCATTTGTTATACAAGTGAGGCAGAGTTCTGGGTAAGCTGGGAACCGACTTCTTGTGATTTGTAGTTGAGATTGTGGCAGAGGGACAGTCATATTAGACTGAGCCTTTAACCTGTGGGGTGTCTGCACAAACTCAGATTAGTGTTGGAATTGAATCAAACTGGGACACCCAGTTGGTATCTCAAGATTATGGAAAAAAATCCCCACACATATGGCCACAGAAGTTTTCTGCAGTGAATGTTGAACATATTGGAGGGGAAACTGTTGTTTCTCTCTATACACCAAGGCATGGCCTACTCATGGCGGTGACAGAAGCAAAATGGAACAAAAGAAACCAAACAAGGCCACTGCGATCTACGTCCCAACAACACATTGACACTTCTGCCTTTTTTAATTGGCCAAAGCAAGCCACAGAAATAGTCTATAGTGTTCCCCACCTGAGTCCCAGTGCTCATGTGGGAGACTGCTCCTGTTCTGTCTTCAGTCCTGCATGACCAGACCATTTTCTACCTTCTATTCCTTTATTCCTTTTTATTTCAGTTCAGTTCAATTCTGATCAACATAATTGCATTGAGCCCCTACTATGCACCCCAACCCACCCCGCAGGGAGCACTGGGAATACAACACACGAAAACAAACTCAGAAACTTCCCTCTAATATGCCTCGACAGGTCCTGGTAATATAATGCAGCCGCTGTTGTAATCAGAGAGCATGTGGGGTGCAATGGGAACATCCAGATGGGCGCTCAGCACGGGTTGGGCACAGAGCAGCCTTCGGGAAGCGACTTTGTAGAGACTTGAAGGAGTTTGAGTTAACAAGATGAAAATAAAAAGTGCAAAGATTTTCTAGGCACAAGAAACTGTGAGTGAAGGAAATGGCGGTGGAACAATGTGCAGCATGGCAGGAATGAAAGATAATTCATGATCACTAAAACATGAATCAGAAAACAAATTGGTTACATTGTTCTGTTTCCTTTGTCTTGATGGCCATGGAGGAAAAAAACAAAAAAACCCCACAAAAGCACCCAACCTGAAATGATTCCATGGGTAACAGGGAGAATAATATAATATATGATAATAAAAATAATAAAACAACCTTACCCCTTCTCCTCTCTCTAAAGAGTATCCTGACTTTCCCCACTTGAAATTCTCCTTTTCTCCTGGTTCTACCCTCATTATGTAGAAGGCAGTAACCAAGATGGTGAAAACTGTTAGAGAGTGAAACCAAGATCCAGGAAGCTTGGACAAAAAGCAAACGGGAAAGTAGCCAGTGTAGATGAGGGCTTTGGAGAGTTTCAGAGGTGGGATGTGGCTGTGAGATAATTCGAGTTCTGGGGAATAACCGCCCTCTATGTGGCAAGAGCAGCGATGGGGCTGGGATTTTCAATGAGGTTTTATGGTATATTATTCATGTCTCCCCTGTCCAACCACTCATTAGAATGTTTTTGTAAGATTACAAAAAAAAAAAAAAAAAATCAGGGTTTTCTTCAAATGTAATTTGTTTTGTTTTGTTTTGTTTTTTTTAGACAGAGTCTCGCTTTCTCGCCAAGCTGGAGTGCAGTGGCACGATCTTGGCTCACTGCGCCTGGCTT
>NW_012115433.1:167461-191986 GCF_000951035.1 Colobus angolensis palliatus
GAGTGCAGTGGTGAACTGGGCTCACTGCAAGCTCCGCCTCCCAGGTTCATGCCATTCTCCTACCTCAGCCTCCCGAGTAGCTGAGACTACAGGCGCCCGCCACCACGCCCGGCTAATGTTTTATATTTTTTAGTAGAAACGGGGTTTCACCCTCTTAGCCAGGATGGTCTCAATCTCCTGATCTCGTGATCCTCCCGCCTCGGCCTCCCAAAGGGCTGAGATTACAGAGGTTAGCCACTGTGCCCGGCCCAGCCAGGTCTTTCTTTACTCATGACAATAAGCGCAGACTTAGTGCACCTGCATGTAAACTGAAACCACAAGTGGAGATACAAATAATTTCTCCCTGATGGAACAGAACAGGCCAAATATATATAGCTTTGTGGGGCATGCACTAATTTTGTATCTAACTCAGGAATCTCACCACTCCATAAATACTCAAGCTTCTAAAACACACTTTGAACCAGTCATGACATCTTACTGCTCTCCATCAATTATGAGTTAAATAAAAATTTTTTACATGTGATCATTTTGTATCTGTGTGAGACATGACTTTTTTTCCTGAAAATTATACTTAAACTTTCCAACTTCCTAAGACAGTCAGAATCCTTGAAAAGATAAGACAAAGATAATGATCCAAATAAAATTTTCTGCAAAAAGGAAGATTTAAAATTGAATGGAAATTTTAGATCAGTCAATGAACAGGTAGAATATTAATATGTAAGCAAGAGAATTTGGTCTGATCTGAGCATTGTCAGTGATAAATTTTTTTAAGTTTTAAGAAGTAGTTTAATTATTCCAGAATTCCTCATTTCTTTAAAAAGGAAGCTATCTCATACATGGAGTTCCGCATTTCAAGGAATGAAATTGCCTTGCTCACAATAGAGGCATATATATGTAAATATAAAGCATAGTAGTGGAAGCAGAACTTGATGGGCAATAAGTAAAATTCTAAAAATAAAGGAACAAAAGTGTGTTTTTCAAAGTGAGTACTAATTTGTTGGATGCCGTCTTTAAATGCTTAAGATACACAAACAAACTCAAAGGAAAAACAAAGAAAAATAAATTGTGATGGTTATCTTCCATTTTTAAAGATTTTTATTTACCTTTCAGATAACATGAAAACATTTCCCAGATAATAGTTTATCTTTTTAACAGAAGTTTGATATTTCAGCAATAAGTCTGTGGAAGAAGCTTTTCCATCTGACTGAAAATTAATTTTATTTCCTACGTATTTTTGGCAATAAGAGGACACCTCATGATTTGTGGACATTATGTTATGTGTTTTGTGACATTTGATAGGAACATGACACTAGGCTTGGTGAACATTTAAGGGGGTTTCCATCCGGATGCATAACCCATGGGCTGAATTCCTGATGCACAGGGCTAGTGTGTGAGACAACTTAGCAATGTGTAATTAGTGTGTTTCAATAAAGAACATGTCTCCTTGTGAAGCATGGGGCATTTAAAGCACTCATGATTTAAATTTTTATTTATTTCTGCCTTTATTATTTTATTACGACTAGTCTTTTAAAAATATAAATCACAAGTGATTTATGTATAAAACCAGTCTACTTTTAAATTTTTATTTATTTCTACTTTTATTATTTGATTACCATTACTCTTAAAAAAATAAAAGTAGTCATTTGCATATTTTTAGATTTACTAGTATTACAGAGTACTTGCATCAAGAAAGTTATGTTTCAAGAAAAATGTTCAGGCCGGGTGTGGTGACTCACGCCTGTAATCCCAGCACTTTGGGAGGCCGAGGTGGGTGGATCACGAGGTCAGGAGATCGAGACCATCCTGGCTAACACGATGAAACACTTTGGGAGGCCGAGGTGGGTGGATCACGAGGTCAGGAGATCGAGAGCATCCTGGCTAACACGGTGAAACCCCGTCTCTATTAAAAATACAAAAAATTAGCCAGGCGTTTTGGCGGGTGCCTGTAGTCCCAGCTACAGAGGCTGAGGCAGGAGAATGGCGTGAACCTGGGAGGTGGAGCTTGCAGCAGTGGGCCGAGATCGCGACACTGCACTCCAGACTGGGCGACAGAGCGAGATTCCGTCTCAAAATAAAAGAAAAAAAAAAATGTTCATTCTATTCTTGAGTGTCTGAAAATACCTCTCTGTTACATTCATGCATGAGAAATCATCTGGCTGCGATAGGATTCTTTACCTCTAAATTGAATGTGTGGTGTGATGGCCTGCTGGCATTATATGTTATAAGGAAGTATTAAGCAACAGTGTTTTGAAACTGCTTTGGCAGCACTATTGATCTAGATATAAGAGACTTAGAGCATAGGTAAATTTGAATGCCTGTTTTTTAAAATAAGTTTTCTGGCCGGGTGTGGTGGCCCATGCCTGCAATCCCAGCACTTTGGGAGGCCTCCGAGGCAGGCGAATTACTTGAGGTCAGGAGTTCGAGACCAGCCTGGCCAACATGGTGAAACCCAGTCTCTACTAAAAATACCAAAAATTAGTTGGGCATAGTGGTGGGTGCCTGTAATCCCAGCTACTCAGGAGGCTGAGACACGAGGATCACTTGAACCTGGGAGGTGGAGATTACTGTGAGCCGAGATGCACCACTGCACTCCAGCCTGGGCAACAAGAGCGAAACTCCGTCTCAAAAGTAAATAAATAAATAAGATACGTTTTTCATTTGTTAAATGAAACAGCTGAGCTAAATGATCCCTACAGAACATTTCAATTTCCAAATTTTATATTTTATGACCATATTTTATGTAACCCCAGAATGCACTAGAAATCATAGGCATTAAGTAGATGTTTAGTAAATAATGAATAGATACTGAGGAGAAGTTCTTCTTTGGGAAGACCTGTGTTTTCCTCTGCCCACTTGATTGTTGGGTAGAATTATTTTCTTTTGGGGCAGAGAGAGATTACATTGTATTTTCTCTTTCTTTTAAAAGTTTATTTTACTGTGGTAAGGACATTTAACATAAGATCTACTCTCCAAGAAGTTAAGTTCATGATACACTATTGTTGACAATAGGTACAATAAGTACAACAATCTACAGCACATCTCTAGAGCTTACTTATCTTGCTTAACTAAAACTTTGGGCCCATTAATTAATAAGCCCTCACTTCTCCCTCCCTCTAGCCCTTGGCAACTACCATTCCATACTTTGATTCTATGAATTTGATTATATATAATTCCTGTGAGTGGAATAATGCCATGTTTGTCCTTCTGTGGCAAGCTTATTTCACTTAGCATGTCCTCAAGGTTCATCATGCTGTCATTAGTTCAGAACTCTCTTTGTAAGACTAAATAGTATTTCCTTATGTGTATATACCACATTTTCTTGATCAATTTATCCATGTATGGTTGTTTATGCATCTTGGCTGTGGTAAATACTGCTGCAATAAATACTGTTGCAAGATCAGTTAAGATCTTGGTTTTAATACTTTTAGATAGTTGCATATAGGTAAGATTGCCAAATCATATGGTAGTTCTATTTTTAATATTTTTGAGAAACATCTATATTGCTTTCCATAGTGGCTGCACTATTTTATATTCCCAGCAACGGTGTCCAAGGATTCTAAGTTTTGTACATTCTTGTCAACACTTTTTTCTTTTTTTGATAATAGCCATTGTGACATGTGTAAAATAATATCTCATTGTGTTTTCAATTTGCATTTCCATGATGACTAATGGTGTTTTTCATTTGTCTCTTGGCCATTTGTGTGTCTTTAGAAAAATGTCTATACATGTCTTTAGTCCATTTTTAATTGAGTTATTAACTTTATTCTTGATATTATGGGACTTTCTTATATATTTTAAAGATTAACCCCTTATCAGATACATAGTTTTCAAATATTTTCTCCCATTTTGTAGGTTGCTTTTTCAATCTCTTGATTATTTTGCAAGTAGCTAAATCAAGCTTGAGAAGCAAGGTCAAATCTGAAGGAATTATACTTCCTGATTTCAAAATATAATAGAAATCTATAGTAATCAAAACATTATGATACTAGCATAGAGATAGACATATAGACTAATGGAACAGGATAAAAAGTACAGAAATAAACCCACCTTTATATGGTGAACTGATCTTCAACAAGGATGCCAAGAACACACAATGGAGAAAGAATAGTCTCTTCAACAAATGGTGTTAGGAAAACTGGATATATACATACAAAAGAATGAAATTTGATTCTTATCTTACACTGTACACAAAAACTAACTCAAAATGGATTGAAGACTTAAATGTAAAACTTCTACAAGAAAAACCAGAGAAGCACTCTGGGACATTGATCTTGGCAATAATGTCATAGATGTGACACGAAAAGTACAGACAACATAACCAAAATAAGCAAGTAGGACTACATCAAACTAGAAAGTTCTGCATGGCAAAGGAAATAATCAACAGAATGCCTGGTGGAATTTCATCTTTTGAAATCAAAAGATCATAATCTTGTGCTTTGAAATGCAGGAACATCAAACTGTATAAGAAATGCATAGTGATGTTAAAATATGGGCCAATGTATTTCAACGTATGAGGAATATTTTTGGAAAATTCTTATCAATATTCAGGAGACTTTATGTTTTGGTAACATATAGATTAAATTAAAAAATAAAGTGAAATAAAACTGAAAACTACTTGTATTTTCTATTCCTCCAACTTATTATATACTAGATGAGGGCATGTCATTAGGCAGTTGAGGTAAACTCCAATTCTGCCACTTAAAAATAAGACTATTTAGCTTCTCTGAATCTTTGCTTCTTTATGATCTAGAGATAAGAAAACCTGCTTGTGATTAACATACATTCAAACGAAGATTTAAAAAGTATCAGGTATATATTAGGAATATAGGAGGTATTTAATAATTACATTTACAAATTCCATAAGGGGATAGCACAGGTATTATCATCAACATCTAATAGATAAAAAAATGGAAATCACGAGTGGTTTTGAGATTTTCAGAAAAAATGTTATGATAATATAAAATCCTGACAATGACTGGAGCACAGGTTTCTTGACTCCAAGGCTCGAATGCTTCATTTTCCTACAAAGTATGGGAGGTTATTGTTGGGTATAGGCTGGTATTTTTAACCTTTATTTATTCAAATGTGTTCAGATGTCACAAGAGAGATTTTGACTATCAAATTGAAGAGAAAGTTCAATACTTCTATCATTATAATTGCATTTTATTCTGGATAGTGTAAAACATACTTGTAAAAATAGAATAATCACATACTTGAACTCATAAAGAGCAAGGTCAAAGCTGAATGCCAAATATTTTGAGTCAGATATTAACAATATATCAAAAGCTGTGATAAATAGGAGAAATATTTAAAGCAACAAATAATGTACAGGACATTCTTTCATGAATATGCTTCTATATAGAAAATTAAAGTAGATGGCATAAATTTTACATGCTCAATAAAAAAGTAAACATAAATGGAAATCTTTTATAGCCTACATATTTTAAAAATAAAGAAGCAACTTAGGTTATATCTAAAAAATAAATAATACACATAAAAGAACAAAGCAAAAAATGTACAAACCTGACCTGACCCAAGGTATTTTGTCTAACAGTAAAATACTTCATTTTAGAAAATATGAAAATCTCTCTCATTTTTTAAATTCTTGATTTCTTTGGGTTTTTATGTGTAATCTATTGCTAGTTACAAAGTCCCCTCAAACAATGATAATAACAATAATAAAAACCCTTGATGAAAATTAAAGTATACATTGAAAAATTTTATGAGTACATACCTCCAGTATATATTTTGCTGGGGAGGTAGATTTAAGTTTATATAGCCTGTACATTGTTGTCAACACAAATAACAACAAGGCTGAAGTGAGGCAACAAATCTGTCTACAAGATCACAAATAAAACATAAACAGTAGGAGGTCTCATAGCTATTTAAGGAACATCATGGGCTTTGAAAGCGTTTTCACATGGATCATGGTGGTTTGTCTCCCAAATGCTCTAAAATTATTTTTTAAATGTTGGCATTTTCACAAATGTTTTATTAACAAAATATCCTTTAAGTATATGCTATTTTGTGAAGCAGCAATTGGATTATTTTTCTTATAAGTGTCCATAAACAGTTGGAATTTATTGCCAATTAAAGACAGAAAAAGTGCCTGAGTCAAGGATATGATGATGTTACTGACATAGATACTACTACAAGAGATTAATTTATATCACTTTGAAAAGACCTAAAGCTATGTTAAATCTGTCACCTGGGCACAGTGTGGAGAGTGAAAAGAATTCTTTGTTAAGAGCCTGGGATGCAGGGTCAAATTTTCCTTGACTGTACTGCCCATATAACCTTAAGCAGGATGGTTAAGGTTCCAAAGGAACTCTTTTGGTTACCTGAAAGGCAACCCCCCAGATAATCCCTTGAGGTGCCTTTGCTGTTTTGCTCTGTGATTCTATCATTTTGCTCTCAATTTCCTAACTTAGAAATCATGGCGTGTCTGCTGTACATCTTCCTTTGTTTCGTCTTTGGGTTGTCTTTCATGTCTGTGAGCAACCAAGTCCAACATATTTCATATGTGGAAGAGAGATCTCTATGCCATCTTTTTGGTTCCCAGAAAATGCCTAAGAACCCAGGTGCTAGAAAAAACAAAAATCACGTGAAAAGCTATTTTGCAACACGGTAAGAATTTCTACTTCAAGTTGAGTTTATGACATGCCAGTCCATAATCTACAAGCGGGGTAGATGATGAAATAAGCCTTACAGGTGGACTCTAGCAAGAAAACTCTGAAGTTGCCATTGGAAAGCAAAAGATACATTATGAGGCAAGTACCATGATTATAAATTAGATGGAAACCTCTCTTCTCCAGCCTTAGAAAGAACCACAATGTGAGAAGCTCTGATTTATAAATGATTGAGTTTATGAATAAAATATGAAATTTTTGTCCTCTCAAATAGACAGTTATTACACAACTATAAGCCTTGGTAAACATTTAATTTATGTAATATAAGATTCTTCTGAAAATTTGAAGATGACAAAGATAACTTTAAGTTCTTTCAATAATTAGATAATAGAATCTATGAGCTATAAAAAATTCATAAATCAAAGCATTATGAAGTAGGAGTTGATAAATTTTAGAGCTTGTTCAGGTTATAATATTCATCTTATTTCAGAGTTCCCTGCACACCCTCAGTGTTGCTGCTATTGAATAAAATTTCAGACTTTTGCCTAATAAAAATGTTCTTAGCAAGTTTTTTGTTCTGCTATTGGGCTCAAATTCTGTATGACCCAGTATGATTACTTCCTTGTATTTTTATTTAGGTGATTGTAAAATAGCTAGTTGATATGTTCTGTGGACCAAACCTTTATGAATCTGAAGACCATAATGAAAATAGTGTGCCTTCATTTGTTCCTTACACCTGAATGCAAGAAAATGCACGTATTTTCCCATTATCCAAGCAGTTTTTTTTTTTTTTGAGACAGAGTCTTGCTCTGTTGCCCAGACTGGAGTGCAGTGGCACTATCTCAGTTCACTGCAGCCTCTGCCTCCCAGGTTGAAGCAATTCTCCTGCCACAGCCTCTCGAGTAGCTGGGATTACAGGCACATGCCACCACGCCCAGCTAATTTTTATATTTTTGGTAGAGACAAGTTTTCATCATGGTGGCCAGGCTGGTCTGGAACTCCTGACCTCAGGTGTTCTGCATGCTTTGGCCTCCCAAAGTACTGGGATTACAGGTGTAAGCCACCATGCCCAACCCCAAGTAGTTCTTGAAGAGAGAAATCATGCAGAAAAAAAAAATGATGACTTTTGAGAGTCAAATGAATGGTTACTGGTCATCAGTGCTTGTAAAAGGAGCAAAGGGTGAGAGAAAAAATAGATTTGCCATTTGACTCAGATAAGAATGCAGCTATTGCATATCGGAGAGAAATATTACACAATCAAATCCAAATGTTTGGTAAATATAGAAGGGCTATAATGGCATGGAAGTGTGTTGCTAAGTGAAATTAACTGAGTGTTCAGCACACAGTACTGACTAAGAATTGGGTTGTGATGTCATATTGCTTTCACTCAAATCCTCACTCCATGATTTACTAATTATAGAATCTTTGGTAAAATACTGTAGTCATCCTTTCATCTGAGGTTTAGCTTTCCATGGTTTCGGTTACCTGCAATCAACAGGATCCTAAAATATTAACTAGAAAATTCTATAACAAAACACTTTCTAAGTTTTAAATTACATTCCATTCTGAGTATTATGATAAAATCTCATGCTATCTTGCTCTGTCTTACCTAGGATGCAAATCATTCCTTTGTCCAGTGTATCCACACTATAGGTGCGACCTTCCTGTCAGTCACTTGGTAGCCCTCTGGGCTATCAGATTGACTTGTATAGTATTACAGTGCTTGTGTTAAAGTAACTCTTATTTTACTTAATAATGGTTTCAAAGAGCAAGAGTGGTGATGCTGGCAAATTGGATATGCCAAGGAGAAACAGTAAAGTGTTCCTTTTAAGTAAAAGCATGAATTCTCAACTTAATAAAGAAAAAAAAAATTATATGCTGAAGTTGCTAAGGTCTACAATAAGAACAAATTGTCTACCAATAATATTGTGAAGAACAAAAAGAAATTTGTGCTAGTTTTGCTGTCACACCTCAAACTGCAAAACTTGTGGCCAAAGTAAGTGATAAGTAGTTAGGATGAAAAAGGGATTATATTTGTGGGTAGAAGACATGAGCAGAAAAAAATCTCAATTCATGGCAATGTGTTGAACCAGAAAGCATTGAGCCTTTATGGAAATTTTAGTAAAGGATCTCCTGAAACAAGTGACACCAAGCCATTTACTGCAAACAAGGGATGGTTACACTGATTCAGGAATACAGAAGGTCAATAGTAACCTAATGCTATGTCACAATGCCTGTCATTCACTTCACTTCCTCTCATCACATAGGCAATATATCATCTCATATCATCCTAAGAAGAAGGATGGGGATAGTATAATAAGATATTTTAAGAGAGAAAGAGATAGAGAGTAAGAGAGAAGCAGAACACATTCACATAACTTTTATTGTAGTACAGTGTTATAATTGTTCTATTATTTATTGTTAACCTCTTGCTGTGCCTAATTTATAAATGAAACTTTATCATAGGTATGTATGTATAGGAAAAGACATATATAGGGTTTAGTCCTATCTGTTGTTTCATGCATCCACTGGAGATCTTGGTGCATATTCCCTTCAGATAAGGGGGAACTACTGCAATATGAATTTTAAGACTCAGTTTCCTTATGTGCATAATGGAGATAATATATACCTCATAAATGAGACAATACATAGAAATTGCTTAATACCATGCTGGGCACAAAGTAAAAGCCCAAGAGATATTAACGTAGCCAAGAACATTCTAAGTGCTTTATCTCATGTATCCTCAGCGATGCAATGAGTTAGGTACTATTGTCATCCTCCCCATATTATCAGTGAGGAAACCAGGCCAGCGAGAGGTTAATAACTTGCTCAAGGTAACAGCAATAGCCCTTGGGGGGGTTTAGATTCTAATCCAGCATTCTAGGTACATATTTCTCACTACTGTGAGGCACACAGAAGCCACATACTTAAATGCCTGCAAGGGGCTGTTGGTAAGACAAATAAGTGAAATAACCAGTACAAGTCAAAAGAGAATTCACTTTTTACATTTTTTGATATTGTGCTGATCTGGCAAAGAAATTTCTGAGGCCAAATTTAGCCTGCAGCTTATTTGCAGTCCCTGAACATCAAAGTATTTGAAGGTAAATTTCCATCCTGGCTAGGCTGGCGTTTGCATACTAAAGGAATGGTTGGATTTCCTCCATTTCATAGGCCCCAAGTGTCCACGAGTGTGGAAAATAAAGGAAAGAAAATCTTAGCACTGAGTAGTGATATGGAACATTCATTTTCCAGAGGGTACTTATTGTTTCTTCTTTAGTAATGAGTGGGCTCCTTCTTTATTTTAATATCCTTGATAAACTGTATAACATACAGGTAGGCATTTTGCAAGTCTTCAAAGGTGGAATGGAAGTGTGCCTATTCAAAAATAAATTAATGAGAACTAGAATGAATAGATTTATTTTTGGACTGATTGACTGAGGGATTTTCCCAGCACTTCTGAAAACATATCAAGTTCTAATAGGATTTTAGAGAAAAGTAACTGGAGACTTAGAATCACTGCACTGGATTGTAGACCTTATTCTGCTTTGAGTCATTTTGTGAGTTAAGACAAATTTCTTAACATCTTGTCTATTTCCTCAGCTATAATTAAAATGGTCTGAGGAGGATAGTCTTTAGATTTTCTTTGATTCTAAAATGTCTCTATGTCCATGCTTTTACCTTAATCTTCATCCTTTATCAAAATTCATTTTATGGTGACAAGTAGGCTTTTGGGTGCCTTTGGTATAAATCAAGTTGTGAGAGTTAAAAATTTAGAAGAAATAATTTAAATGGTGACATTTTATCAAGCTTGATTAAATCTTGAAGTACATCTGTCCTGAGTGTTGTATTGTACTGACTCATTTAAAATATTCTAGGTAAGTAACGTGATGTATAAATATATGGAAAAATTAACCATAATCTGTATTTAAAATATAGTCTATTTTGTTGTTAATTTATAGAATTAGTAATGCTTAAAGACAGGTGTCATGACCTTTTAGGAGTTACGCAACAGATCTACTGCCCTCGAATGAATACTGTGCAAAACTCAGCAATTTCAACAGTTCTTACTCTATTCTGTTAGTTCAGTCCTTGAGGTCAAGAACTTGTTTTGCACAGTATTAAAGTAATGTATTTATGCATGTACATAAGTATGTATATATGTTTTGCCTTCATAGCCATATTAAAATACATGGTCGGGAGGGGGGAGGGGGGAGGGATTGCATTGGGGAGTTATACCTGATATAAATGATGAATTGATGGGTGCTGACGAGTTGATGGGTGCAGCACACCAACATTGCACAAGTATACATATGTAACAAACCTGCACGTTATGCACATGTACCCTAGAACTTAAAGTATAATAAAAAAAAAAAAAAAAAATGCAAGGAACCCAGAATAGCCAAAACAGTCTTGAAAAATAAAATTGGGCCTGAACAGCACAAAAGTGGAGGATGGGAAAACTTGTCCCTTCTGCCTGATGTTTCAGCTGGGACATCAGTCTTCACCTGCTCTTGGACTAAGACTTACACCATCAGCTCTCCCAGTTCTCAGGTCTTTGAACTCAGACTTTCCTGCATCTCCAGCTTACAGACAGCACATGGTGATACTTCTCCACCTCCATAATCATGTAAGCCAGGTCCTCGTAATAAATCTCTATCAATTGAAAAAATAAAAATAAAAATAAAAAAAAAATAAAAATAAAAATAAAATACATGGTCAATGAGGTCAGGAATTTTTGTCTAATTTATTAATTTCTGATCCCTAGACCTTAGAAAAGAAGGCACACAACGTATATTTTTAAATACATGAATGAATCGGAGAACTTCACAAATATCATATCATTTAAATTAATCAAGAATAATTAAGAAATTATTGCTGTAAGATGGTGTTTGACAATGAAAGCAAGTGTTGTGCAAAAAAATCACACTAAATTAGTAACAGCACTAATTGAAATTACACTGTCTTAAACTGACTTAAGCCAATTTGATGGTCAGAACCTTCGGTAAATATTAGCCTTCAGTGGATGTAGTTCACAGCAACATGCCTCACTCTCATATCATTTCTGTAAGATGGTGTTTGACAATGAATATGTTAGATGGTGATGAGTGTTATAGAGAAAAACAATGCAGAGAGAGAAGGTAGAGAGTGTTGTGGGAATGGGTAGCTGCATGTAGTTTTAAGCAGTATAGTCAGGGAAGAGCTAACTGCTACACTGACATTTGAGCAAAGGTCTGAGGAATGTGAGAGAACAAGCTTTGTGAATGAGGTGAGTTCCAAGAAGAAATAGTTGGTGTGCAGTAAAGGCACAGATGAGGAATCTCAGTAACAAGTCCTGTATAGCTGGAGCTGAGTGAGAGGGGAAGGGTCATAGAAGATTAGGAGGAAATGGGGGGCCAAATTGTGTGGAACCTTGTAGATGCTTTCGTTGATTTTGGATTTTATTTTGCACGAAAAGGGAAACTGCTAGATTATTTTGAGCAGAGGAGTGAGCTATTTCCATTCATATTTAACAAGGGCATTCTGGTGTTAGATTGTGAATAAATAGATGGAAGGGGGGCAAGGGCAGAAGCAGGGAGATTAGTCTAGGAGGCTGTAATGGTTCACTTGGGAAATCATGGGGGTTCAGACCAAGGAGCAATGGAGAGTGTGAGAAGGGTTTGGATACTATGTATATTTAGAGGGCAAAGTTGTGAGGATGGGTTGGCAGATTAGATGCGGTCTGTGAAAGAGGGAAAGGAGCTAAAGATGACTCCAAAAGCTGTTGTCAGAGCACACTCAGGGTTGGAATTGCTGTTACGTAAATAAGGAGGAAACTTCAGGAGAATCAGATCTTGGGGGAAGCTCAAGAGCTTCGTTTTCAACATATTAAGTTGGCAGTGCCTATTAGACATGCAACTGGACACACTGAGTAGACAGTTGAGCGTACGTGACTGGAAATCAGGGGAGAGGTTTGGGTTTAAATGATATATATTGATCATCACATAGATGATATTTAAAATGGTATGAAACTAGGTAACTATGATCAGCTTAAGTGTGAATGCAAATAGGAAAAGGAAGAGAACCCTAAGCTGAGACTAGGAACACTGCAGAAATAAGAAAGAAGGAGGAATAAGGATAAGAAACAAGAAAGGTAGCGTGAATATTATTTCAAGGAGGAAGGAATGATAAATTCCATAATGGTATCACATGTCATTTCCTTCCTCTTTGATCTTTAAAAGTTAGAGTGGATCTATTAAAAATATCTTTTAGGAACTGATATCACCTGAAATATTTTGAACATTTGAAACCCAAGGCTCCTCAGTCCATAAACTAGGTCAGGGAGAAAGAGTTTCTATATTTGTAAAAATGTATTGCATTTGAGGGAGCCATGAAACCTGAACACCTAAGCAACTAAAATATTGGTAAATTCAGATCCTTTTAGTTTTTTCTCCCTTTTCATGGAAGACAGATTTCTATAATATTTATGTGAGGTCAGCTGGGTAGATCTATATGCCCTCCACCAGAGAGCTCTGGAAATTACAGTTTGCTGAGCACCTAGGATGTGGAGTTGACGATCTGACAACTATTGAGAAGCGACAAGAAGCCCTGCAATATTAAATGTTTTCCACAGGCACTACCTAAGGGCTGAACATATGTTTCTCTATTGATGAAAACGCATCTGTTTCACCCTTGGATGTAGCCATTTTTTAAATGTTCATTGGTAAGAACTATAAAGAATGTCAACATTTTCATCAAGAATTGGAATATGAACCAGGAAAACATGAGTGAGAAAATATCTCATTTTTTCTAGTATTTTATTATGAAAATGTTCAGTTGAATATTGAATATTGAAAGAATTTTCCAGTAAAAAGCTGTATAGCCGCCACCTAGATTTTACCAATGGATTTTTGTTTTAAGTGTTTTATTACATATTTATACATCCTTCTACACATTCATCAATTTATCTTTTTTGTTTTTGAATGTACGTAAAAGTAATTTACCCACATCAGTTTTCTTCCAAATACTTTAGTATGTATATGACTAATTACAGGTCAATATTTGTTTATAGTTTTTCTTTTGATTTATATATGAAATGGACAAATCTGAAGTGTGTATTGACTGAGTTTTGCAACTCTACCCCGTCAAGCTATAGAATATTGCTATCACATTACCATCATCTGAATAGTTCTCTTGTGCTCTTTTCCACATATCCTCCACTCCTATTCCAAAAGTAGCCTCTGTTCTGATATTTTTTCATCAAAAATGAGTTTAGCCTGTTTTAGAACTTTGTATAAACAGAATCCTGCACTATTTTCTCATTCATGTAAGGCTTCTTTCATTCGATATGCTGTTGAAAAACATCTTATTTGAAGACAGGATACCTTTCATAAGGAAGCCAAAAGACTAATTAATTTAACTCTAAAGACCCAGTCAAATAAATGGTTCAAGAAAAGTTACACAGAAATAGGAAGATATTATTTCTTTTGTCTGTGGCTTTCAGAGTAATACTGGTGTGTGTATTGCTGTAGGTAAAATCATCTTGAAATACAAATATATATTCTATTTAAGAAGAGCAGGTGAGGAAGAAGGCTGATATATATGGACCATCTAATGAGCACCAGATATTTGACATGTGCTATTTTATTTAAATTTCATACCCCAAAAGAAATATCTTCATTTTACACATGAGCCATGTACTCCCAGTTACGCTCTGTTTCCCACAGCTTTCTGCTACTCTGTATTAGGGAAACCAGGGCTCCCTGGCTAAGCTGTCATTCCTAGATAACCTTCCTTGCCTTCTCCTCATTGTTTTCCAGTTGCCTCATTTTCTAGAGTTTTGCTCCAGACTAGGTGGTAACAACTGGTTAATTACTTAAACTGCCATGGGTTGATGTCCTGTGAATGTTATCCCATCATTTGTTTCTTATGCTAGATATATTTATAGGTTGGTGCAAAAGTAATTGGGGTTTTGCTACTAAAGGTAATGGCAAAACCACAATTACTTTTGCACCAATCTAAATAGGAAGCCTGTGGGAGACAATGTCTTTATCTGAAGGAGAAACTCAATGGTCAGAATTGCAGGCTCTTCTTTAGATAGGTGAAATACATTGAAATAGGCAGGGATTTGTACATTTCTAACAGGTATATTTACTAACTTTATCAAACTTTCTACATTGTTGCTCATGGTTTCTAGATGTATGCTTGTTTCCATATTCATCATTAGGAATTCAGGTATTTGAGACCCAGTTCAGGACTATAAACAAGAGTTCCAGTAACTTCAGACCAACTCAAGTTGCTTAATTAAAGCCTATATAGTACCCACATGAACAATATATCCAGGACTTGGTGTTTTTATTCCTTGACTTCCTTAGTTTCTGTAAATTCTTCATTCTGCCTCCCTCAACTGTGGTCATATCCTTGAGCATCACAATAATTCATAACTTCCAGACCTTGATTTCAAGGATCTCACTCACCACCACCTTCCTCCATTCATCTCTATCTAGTTCTGCAAGACCTTCAAGTTATTGCTCTTAAAACTTTTTTTTTTTTTGTAATCATGTTTTACACCCATGATTCATACCTTTTTCCTTGTCTACTCGGGGTACATAGTCCATACTTACAATCACTCTGTACACTGCTACACTTGTCTGGAAGAAGCCTACATTTGGTTAAAAATAAATAAAAGCAGTCATCCACTTACTTCATGCCACTCTTTCCAGCACCCAGAACATGATGTAGCAGTATCTACTAAGGAATCTATACATATTCAATGAATGAAAATGGATGTATGGTTGAATGTATGTAGTATATCAGGTTTATCTTGAATCTAATTTTCTCCAGGATATCAAGAACTACTTGGGACTGGGTGCCGTGGCTCACACCTATAATGCACTTTGGGAGAATGAGGCAGGCAGATAACCTGGGGTCAGGAGTTCCAGACCAGCCTGACCAACACGTTGAAACCCCGTCTGTACTAAAAATACAAAAATTAGCTGGGTGTGGTGGTGCGTGCCTGTTGTCGCAGCTGCTCACGAGGCTGAGGCAGGAGATTCTTTTTAATCCAGGAGATGGAGGCTGCAGTGAGCTGAGACTGTACCACTGCACTCCAGCCTGGACAACAGAGAGAGACTTCGTCTCAAAAAAACAAAACAAAACAAAAAAAGAATTACTTGGGATGATATGGGTGAGACTAGTTAATACCATGAAGAGAGTACTCTTATGGTCTGTTTTTTTTTGTATAACTTCCAACGGCTGCTCCATTCTGCAGAGGTTATCACCAACAGCTCAGAGGTGCAACACGTTGGAAGCTTCTAGATACCACCCCTTGGCAGTTGGCGGTTGCTCAGCATCCCAGGGGGCTCCTTTCAGCAGTTTGTCTCACTTCCATTGGCAGTGGTTTCTTGGAATATCCTGTGCTGATAATGATGACAGCTCCAAGAAATTCCTAGTAAAAAACGTGTGGTGATCCTGGTGTCCATCCAGGATTGCCTCTCTCCTCATAAAGCTTCCGGCTACATTAAATCAGCACAGTTCAGAGTCTCACAAAGACAGCTCCAGCTTTTTCAAAGACAGACTATTTTTAAATATTTGCCTTTCATGAAAATTATATATAGCACCCCAAAGTGCTATAGATTAAGCAATGAGTTTAGGAGCACAACATATGCCACATTCCTTATGAGTCTTCTGTCCAATTTTGGTGCAGGGTGATCTCTTGTTCTCTGAAGGAGCTCTTTACAGAACATGATACATGGAGTCCATCACTGCTTTCTGGTACTGGCTAAACTTGGGCATCAAGAGAAGAGCCCACTTTTTTCCCCATGTGTTTGCTCATGGGGTTCAGGTACTTGAATTTCATCAATAGTCCTAGGCACAACAAACTCCCTAAAAAGTTAGAAATGCAATTAGAACTGAATTTGTTAGCTCTGGGTTAGTTAAAAACATGTATACAATACAATCAAAATGGTCTATGATGTGTGAGAAGTTTAAGCAGTCTTTTCTCCTTTGGACTAGATCAGTTTCCCAATTTTGCCTTATTAAATAATCACTGGAAATGCTTGTTAAAAATCAAAACAAAATGTGGAAGCCCAGGCTCATCCCCCTAGAGGTTATAATTCATTAGCTTTGGTGGTGTTTGTTTTGGGGGTTTTGGGAGTCAGCTCTAATAGCAATAGCCATAGATGATTCAAATGATCAACCACATTTGAGACATTCTAGATAAGAAAATGGGAATGATGTCATTTTGCTTGCTCTTCTAATGTTCTCATATACTCACACTCTCAGGAGAGCAGAAAAGTCATCCTTTTTTCAGACTTCTTTTTTCTATCTGGAAGCTGAGTGGGCCAAGGAAATTTTACAAGTGAGCTACCACAGAATAAATGACTGTCAAATGGTAAAAGATTGCAGAAACTCAATTTCAACCCTAGATAAATGTGAATTCATTACTTATTCATTAAAGATATTAAGGCTTGCATAAATGACTTCAAATCCTACGAATGAAGATAAATAAAGTACAGTGATCATTGCATAGGATCAATGCTTAATAATGCACACAGTTGTTTAGGGAATATGAAGGATGTCTCTGATGTGGGAAAGTGTAAAGCCTCAATAGCGTCTTTTTTCTGCTAGTCTACATGAGGCTTTCCCCAGAAATCAAATCTCCTCTCCCTCTCCTCCACTGCAATGGGAGGTTTAATGCTGATGGTCCAGTTTTAAAAATGAGTCTCTGAGATACAGGCATGATTGGCCCAACAGATTTTTCAGAGAGAAATGAGATTTTGAATTGTTACCGAGATAGGAAAGGGCGCAAAAAATCGGGAGATGTTGAGGTCAGTGCAAGCCTTGGACACAATCTGTACTTGCTTTAGATGGGAGTGTTCATGAGTGGTAAAAAGAACCACCACCATGCAAAGTGGAGAATCAGGAGGGGTCTGGGCAGAACCCAAACCTCTGCTGGCTCCAAGATCTTTTCTTTTGTGTTACTTACTGCCTTCTACTTCATAATGTGGAGGGGCATTAGAAGCACAGTCACACTCCAGGCAGCGACTGCTTGTGTGAGTAGACTTGGTTTTGTTGTACATATACATAAAGCATGATAAAATGCATGTAACATATGCATATTTATATACATATGTTCATAACATACATGCATGTACATATGTATATACATGTTTATAATGCTATGGTGTGAATGTTTCTATCCACCCAAAATTTGTCTGTTGAAACCTAATCCCCAGTTTGATAGTATTAAGAAATGGGGCCTTTGGGAGGTGAGAAGGTCATGAGGGCTAACAAAAGAGGCCTGAGGCTCTTTTAAAATAAGCCTGAGGGAGCATGTTTGCCACTCTCACTATATGAGGATACAGTAAGAAGGCTTTATCTATGAACCAGGAAACATGTCCTCGCCAGCCACCAAATCTGCCAGCAGTTTGATCTTGAGTTTCCAGCTCTCCAAAAATAGAAGAAATACATTTCTTTTGTTTATAAGCTACTCCATTTATAGTATTTTTTCAGCAGATTGAATGGATTAAGACATTGTTTGACATTGTTTAACATTGTCACAGGGTCAATGAAAGAAACTTTGAACAAGATTAAAGCTTCTTACTCTGCTTTTATATTTTTCAGTTTTTTGTTTTTACATTAAATATATCCATTATTGGATGCTTTCAATTTCTCTCTCTCTTGTTTGTTTGGTTTTTTGAGATGGAATCTTACTCTGTCACCCAGGCTGGAGTGCAGTGGTGCAATCTCGGCTCAATGCAACTTCTGCCTCCTGTGTTCAAGCAATCCTCCCACCTCAGCCTCTGAGGTAGCAGGGATTAAAAACATATGCCACCAAACTCGGCTAATTTTTGTATTTTTAGTAGAGATGGGGTTGCACCGTGTTGAGCAGGCTGGTCTCAAACTCCTGACCTCAGGTGATTTGCCTGCCTCGGCTTCCCAAGCTGCTGGTATTAACAGGCGTGAGCCACCGCCCCAGCCAATGCCTTCAATCTCTCTACATTCTTTCCTCACTGTAAGGAGTAGTACAAAATTTGAGACTAAGTATTTTCCCCTTAGAGTAGTATTTTCATTTTATTTAGAGACAATGTCTTAGCTAAAAGCAATGAAGGTATTGCTTCATTGCAGTCCTAATGCTCAGAGGGGAGAGAGAGAGAGAGAGAAAGTTTCTGAGGTAGTACATTGGTTTTGCTGTTGAAAGGTAAGGATAAGTAGAGACTCTACTAGAGATTCTATGTCTGACGGAAGTGTGGAAAGTTATTTAGAAACAATGAACACTGCTATACATAAGGCAGCACAGAAACCTGTAACAACATGGCAAATTCTTTACTTCACACTTACATTTTGAATCTGTAAATATTTTCAGACCACAACTTAAAGGCATGTGTGATCAGCAGAAAAACGTATAATCTTTGCTTTCATTAGAGAAGAAAGTTGCATAAACTTGGGCTTTTATCAGCTTTCTGCATGTTAAGTGAAATATTTATGTAAACTGATTTAGATTTTTATCTTAACTCTTATGCACATTTAGCATGTTGGTGTTTACTGATTAATAAATTAGATACAAGGTAGTTTAAATTGGAAAAGTTGCTCACATATTTATATCACTTTAAATCCTTCACTACCTCACTATTTTTAGGCAGTGATAGATCAGAAATAGAATGAATAAAATGAAGACTAGAGAAATAGTTTAAAAATATTATCCTACTAGGGGCCGGACGCAGTGGCTCAAGCCTGTAATCCCAGCACTTTGGGAGGCCGAGATGGGCGGATCACGAGGTCAGGAGATCAAGACCATCCTGGCTAACACGGTGAAACCCCGTCTCTACTAAAAAATACAAAAAACTAGCCGGTGTGGTGGCGGGCGCCTGTAGTCCCAGCTACTCGGGAGGCTGAGGCAGGAGAATGGCGTGAACCCGGGAGGGGGAGCTTGCAGCGAGCTGAGATCCGGCCACTGCACTCCAGCCTGGGTGACAGAGAAGACTCTGTCTCAAAAAAAAAAAAAAAAAAAAAAAAAAAATTATCCTACTACATTGTTATAAATTGTGTTATTATATATTAAAATTTTTTCATAGACCTAAGAGGTCTTTCCTTTCTTCGAATGTTAAAGAAAATTCAGGCATTTTGTGGGTCCTTAAATGTATTGTGGGCCCTCGGCACTGTGATTCTGGGCCTAATGGGTCAGTTTTCCTGAAAACTCTTAACTCTTTGGGCACAGCCACTGTGATTTTTTTTTCAGGTCTCTTAAACATGGAATGGTATTTCAATAATCAGTTTTAGGGGCTTTTAATGTCTTGTATCCTCCTCAATGGGTGGCAGATTTCGCTCAGCTGTGGAGACTTGCCTCAAAAATTATCTTCTTGGTGAAGTAGAATTAGTCACACCAATATATTTCCTTGGCAGTTTGTACATAACTTTCTAGAACTGAAGGTAAACATTATCTTATCATTGTAAACACTCTTATAATATTGCTTACCATATTTCCCCGTTATTAGTCTTATTTTTCAAAGAAGTTTACAGAAAAATTGAGCAAAAGGCACAGAGATATTCCATATAGCCCCTTGCCTCACACAAGCACAGCCTCCCTCCACTTCACAGTTTTGAACCAGAGTGGTACGTTTGTTACAATGGATGAACCTACAGTGACATTGTTATTATTCAAAGTCCATAGTCGACATTAGGTTCTAATCTTAGTGTTACACATTCTGTGGGTTTGGGCAAATGTATAATGACATATATCTGCCATCATAGTATCGTAAATAGTTTCACTGCCATAGAAATCCTCTGTGCTTTGCTGTTCCCTCAACCTGTAAGCATCACTGAGCTTTTCAGTGACTTTATGGTTTTACCTTTCCAAGGATGTCATATAGTTGGAATTATACAGTATGTGGTCTTTTCCGATGGACTTCTTTCACTTAGTAATATATGTTTAATGTTCTTCTATGTCTTTTGATGTCCTGATAGCTCATTTCTTTTTAGGGCTGAATGATATTTCATTTTGTTTATTTGGGTGCTAATGTAAATGACATTTTGTTTTTAATTTCAGATTCCACTTGTTCTTTGATGATATATAGGAAAGCAATTGAATTTTGTATATTAACCTATTAGTCTTATATCCAAAAACCTTATAACGTTTTTTTCCCAGGAGTCTTCTGTTGTTGATGATGATGATTCTTTTTGACTTTCTACACAGACAATCATGTTGTTTATGAACAAACAGAGTTTTAGTTCCTCCTTCCAAATCTGTATATATTTATTTCATTTTCTTATCTTATTGCATTAGCTAGGACTTCCAATACAATGTTGACAAGCACTTATGAGAGGGGACATCCTTGCCTTGTTCCTGATCTTAGAGGGAAAGCTTTTAGTTTCTCACCATTAAGTATAATGCGAACTCTAGGTTATTTGGTAAAAGTTATCTAGAGAGTAAGGGAAATTTTCCTTTATTCATAGTTTGATAGAGTTTTTGTCATAATGGGTGTTACATTTTGTCAAGTGCTTTTTCTACACCTATTGATATTATAATGTAAATTTTATTCTTTATTGTTGACGTGATAGATTACATTAATTGATTTTTGAATGTTGAACTAGCCTTGCAAACCTAGAATAAATGTCTCTTACTCATGTTGCATAAGAATCCTTTTTATACATTGTGGAATTTGATTTGCTAATATTTTGAGTATTTTTGCATGTTTATGAGAAATATTGGTCTGCAGTTTTTCTTTCTTTAGTGTCTTTATCTGGTTTTCATATTAGGATAATGATGGCTTCATAAAATGACTTAGGGAGTATTTCCTCTGCTTCTGTCTTCTGAAAGAGATTGTGGTGAATTGCTATAATTTTTTTCTTTAAATGTTTGGTGGAATTTACCAGTAAGCCCATCTGAGTTTGCTACTTTCTGCTTTGGAAAGTTATTCATTACTGATTCACTAACTCTAATAGATGTAGACCTATTGAAATTGTCTATCTTCTTGTGTGACTTCTGGAAGTTTGTGTCTTTAAATAATTGATTTATTTTACTCAGTTATCCAATTTATGTAATAGAGTTGTTTATATTATTATTTTATTAACCTTTTGCTACCTATTGGATCTGTAGTGATTTCCTATATTCCATTTCTGATATTAATTTGTGTTTCTCTCTTTGTTTTCTTATATGATAGGGGCTTATATATTTTACTGATCTTTTCAAAGAGCTAGCTTTTGATTTTGTTCAATTTCTCATTACTTTTCTGTTTTCAATTTCATTGATTTCTGCTCTAATTTTATTATTATTTTTTATTCTGTTTACTTTGGATTTAATTTTTCTTCTTTTTCTAGTTTCCTGAAGTGGATGCTTATGTGATCGACTTTAGAGCTTTGTTCTTTTCTATTTTTTATTTTAAGTTCCTGGATACATGTGCAGGACTTGTGCCATGGTGGTTTGCTGCACCTATCACCTAGATAGTAAGCCCTGCATGCATTAGCTATTTATCCTGATGTTCTCCCTCCCCCTACCCCCACGACAGGCCCCAGTATGTGTTGTTCCCTTCCCTGTGTCCATGTGTTGTCATTGTTCAGCTCCTACTTACAAGTGAGAACATGCAGTGTTTGATTTTCTGTTCCTGTATTAGTTTGCTGAGGATAATGGCTTCCAGCTCCAGCCATATGCCTGGAAAGAACATGATCTCATTCTTTTTTATGGCTGTATAGTATTCCTTGGTGTATATGTACCACATTTTCTTTATCCAGTCTGTCACTGATGGGCATTTGGGTTGATTTCATGTATTTGCTGTTGTGAATAGTGCTGCAATGAACATATATGTGCATCTATATTTATAATAGAATGATTTATATTCCTTTAGGTAACACTCCTCTATGAAAAGAGTAATGGGAGTGCTGGGTCAAATGGTATTTCTGATTCTAGACCTTTGAGGAGTCACCACACTGTCTTCCACCATGGTTGAACTAATTTACATTCTCACCAACAGTATAAAAACCTTCATATTTCTCCACAGGCTCACCAGCATCTGTTGTTTCTTGACGTTTTAGTAATTGCCATGCTGACTGACATGAGATGGTATATCATTGGGGTTTTGATGGACATTTTTCTAATGATCAGTGATGTAATATATGCATTCAATGCTACACATTTTTTTAAGTACAACTTTCACCACACTCCACAAATTTTGACAAGCTAAATTTTCATTTTCAGATAGTTCAGAATGTAGTTCCTATTTCTTTTGAGATTTCCTCTGAGTCTATGTGTTATTGAGAATTGTATTGTTTAATCTTCAAGTACTTTTCATTTTTTTCAGCTATTTTTCTGTTATTAACTTATAGTTTAATTCCATTGTGGTCTGTGATCAGAGATTGTAAAATTTCCAGTCTTTTATATGTTTAAGATGTGTTTCATGGCCAAAAATTGGCCTATTTTGGTGTATATTCCATGGGTTTTTGAGAAGAATATATATTCTGCTGTTATTGGGTAGTCTACAAATGTCAATTATATACAGTGACTGGTGGTAGTGTTCTGTTGAGCCATGTCCATACTGGTTTTCTATCTGTTGGATCTCTCCATTTTACATAGGGGTGTTAAACATACTATAATGTGAATTCATCCATTTCTCCATGCAGTTCTGTCACTTTTTACCTTACGTATTTTGGCGTTTTATTGTTAGGTACATACATATTGAAGATTGTTATGCCTTCTTGGAGAATTGATGCCTTTATCATTATGTAATGCTGCTCTTTATCCCTGATAATTTTCTTTTCCCTGCAGTCTGTTCGGTCTGAAATTAATATACCTAGTCTTCTTTTGTTCTCCTCTCCTCTCTCTTCTTCTCTCTTTCTCTGTCTTCCTTCTATTTCTCCCTTCCCTTCCCTTCTTTCCTTCCCTCTCTCCCTTCCCCACCTTTTTCCTCCCTTTCTCTTCCCTCCCTCTCTCTCTCCCTTTTTTCCCTCCTTCATTCCTTCCTTCCTTCCTCCCTCCCTCCCTCCCTTCTTTCCTTCCTTTCCTTCCTCTTTTTCTTTCTTTCCTCTTTTTCTTTCTTTCCTTTCTCTCTCTCTTTCTGTCATACTTTAGAGACAGAGTTGCTATGTTGCCAAGTTAGTCTTGAACTCCCAGGCCTAAGCCACCCTCCTCAGCCTCCTGAGTAGCTGGAACTACATGTGCCACCCCAATCTGCTTTCTTTTGATTAGTGTTAGCATGGTGTATTTTTCTCCATCCATCACCTTTAATTTATACGTGTCTTTATGTTTATAGCAAACATAAAGTTAGGTCTTGTTCCTTGACCCACTCTGACAATCAGTGCCTTTTAATGAGTGTTTTTAGACTATTAACATTTAAAGACGTTATTGATATTGGATTATTATCCATTGTATTTCTTACTGTTTTCTATTTATTCCCTTTGTCCTTTGTTATTTTTGTTTTCCACTCTTTTTCTGCCATTTTTTATTTTAGTTGAGCATTTTATATGACTCAATTTTCTTTTCTTTCTTAGCATATTATTAATAATGTCTTTTTTTCTTTCTTTCTTTCTTTTTTTTTTTTGACAGAGTCTTGTTCTGTCACCCAGGCTGGAGTGCAGTGGCATGATCTTGGCTCACTGCAACCTCCGCCTCCTGGGTTCAAGTGATTCTCCTGCCTCAGTCTCCCTAGTAGCTGGGACTACAAGCGTCTGCCACCATGCCCAGCTAATTTTAGTATTTTTAGTAGAGACGGGGTTTCATCATATTGGCCAGGCTCGTCTTGAACTTCTGACCTCGTGATCAACCCGCCTTGGCCTCCCAAAGTGCTGGGATTACAAGCGTGAGCCACCATGCCCGGCCACTTTTTTTTTTTTTTGTAGAGACGGGGTTTCATCATATTGGCCAGGCTCGTCTTGAACTTCTGACCTCGTGATCAACCCGCCTCGGCCTCCCAAAGTGCTGAGATTACAG
>NW_012115433.1:192036-195737 GCF_000951035.1 Colobus angolensis palliatus
TCAGTCTCCCTAGTAGCTGGGACTACAAGCGTCTGCCACTATGCCCAGCTAATTTTAGTATTTTTAGTAGAGACGGGGTTTCATCATATTGGCCAGGCTCGTCTTGAACTTCTGACCTCGTGATCAACCCGCCTCGGCCTCCCAAAGTGCTGAGATTACAGGCGTTAGCCACCGTGCCTGGCCCTTTTTGGCCTTTTTAAATAGCTGCCCTGGAGTTTGCAGTATACATTGACAACTAATTAAAGTCCACTTTCAAATAACACTATACCACTTCACAGATACCTTTTAATAGTATAATACTACAAGTACCTTATAATAACAAAATATTTTAATTCCTCCCTCCCACTCTTTGAATCATTTCTATAATTTATTTCAATGTATACATATATTATAATCATTTAATACATTGCTACTCTTATTATATTGAACAATTATTTGTTATATCAATTTAAAATTTTAAGAAAGGTTTTTTCTTTCCTTTATTCTTTTTCCAATACTTTTTTAAAACATAAATGCCTATTTATGGCATATATAATTTTCCTTCTCTCTGAAAAACTTCTAACACTTTTTGCTGGCATGTCTACTAGCAACAAATTCCATTAGTTTTTGTTTGATTGAGAAAGTCTTAATATCTTCTTTGTTTTTAAAAAATCTTTTCACAGGGCATAAAATTCTCGATTGGTATTTTTTTCTCTCAGTACTTTAAATATTCACTCCACTTTATTTTCACTTGCATGATTTCTAAGAAGTCAGATGTAATTCTTATCTTTATTCCTCTATAGGTAAGATATTTTTTTTCTCTGATTTCTTTCAAGAATTTTCTTTTAATTTTTGATTTTTCTATAATTGGGATATAATATGCCTATGTATACACATTCATCCTGCTTGGCGTTCTCCAGACTTTTTGGATCTGTGGTTTGGTGTCTGGCATTAATTTGAGGAAATTCTCAGTCATTATTGTTTCAAATATTCTCTCTTTCCTTCTTTCTTTTTTCCTTTCTCTTATTTGTCTTTTCCTCCCTTTCTTCCTCTCGCTCATTCTTCTCCTCCTTTCCTTCCTTTTATACACATTACACCTATGTTATGCCTTTTTTTGTCACACAGTTATTTTGGGGTTCCATTTTTTTCAGCTTTTTTTATCTTTGCTTTTCAGTTTTGGAAGTTTCTACTAATATATCTATATCTACATATAGATACATCTATGTATCCACATATAGATATAGCTATGTATCTATGTATCTACGTATAGATATAGTTATGTATCTACGTATAGATATATTTATGTATCTACGTATAGATATATCTATATATCTACATGTAGATATACTCTCAAACTCAGAGATGCAGTATATATAGACATATTCTTTATATATAGACATACTCTCAAGCTCAGAGATTCTTTTCTCAGCTGTGTCCAATTTACTAATAAGCTCATCAAAGGCATTCTTCACTTATGTTACAATGTCTTTTTTTAATTAATTTTCTTTTTGATTCTTTCTTAGAACTTAGTCTTTGTTCTTACATTACCCATATATTTTTACACATTGTCATTTAAGCCCTTAGCATATTAATCATAGTTGTGTTACTGGAAAAGGGTCCCAATCCAGACCCCAAGAGGGGTCTCTTGGACCTCACACAAGAAAGAATTCAGGCTGAGTCCATAATGTGAGAGCAAGTTTAATAAGAAAAAAAAAGGAATAAAATAATGGCTATTCCATAGGCAGAACAGCAGGGTGGGCTGTTTGAGTAATTATAGTTATTTCTTGATTGTATGCTAAATGAGGGATAGATTATTCATGAGTTTTCCAGGAAAGGGGTGGGCAATTTCTGGAACTGAGGGTTTCACCTGCATTTAGACCATATAGGGTAACTTCCTGATGTTGCCATGGCATTTGTAAACTGTCATGACACTGGCAGGACAGTCTTTCAGCATGCTAATGCATTGTGACTGGCAAATAATAAACGGTGAGGATGACCAGAGGTCACTTTCATCACCATCTTGATTTTGGTGGGTTTTGGTCAGCTTCTTTACCACAACCTGTTTTAGCATCAAGGTCTTTGTGACTTGTATCTTGTGCCGACCTCCTGTCTCATCCTGTGACTAACAATGCCTAACCTCTTGGGAGTGCCGCCCCTAAGTCTCAGCCTTATTTTACCCAGCCCCTATTCAAGATGGAGTCTCTCTGGTTCGAATGCTTCTGGCAGTTGTTTTAAATTTCCAGTCTGATAATTTCAATATCCTTGACATATTTGAGTCTGGTTCTGATGCTTGCTCTATCCCTTCAAACTAGGTTTTGTGCTTTTAGTATCTCTTCTGATGTTTTTTTAAAAGTTGGAAATGATGTACTCCTGTAAATAGATCTTTGGTGATATGGTAGTAAGGTGTAGGGGGAAGGGGAATATTATTCTGTAGTCCAATGACTAAGTGTCAGTCTTGTAGTAAGCCTGTGCCCCTGTGCTTTTGGTATGACAGGATGACTGGAGATGGCTAATATTGGTTATGTCCCTTCCCCTAGGTCAATTAGGCTCTGATAAAAACCCCAATGGACTGGACTCTCATAATATAATTTCTTTCTTTCTTTGGTAGGCCTTGTTAAAAATAACAGAATGCTTTAGTGTATTTCTGAATGTATACTTTTTCTCTCCTCCTGCCAGAACTATGAAGGAATTTCTCTGCAGTATTCACTGTGAGGATCTGGTAGTGCTCCAGGAAGTAAAACTCACAGAAGTATGAGGGCCCCTGTGATGGCTACTTTTATGTGTCAAATTGACTGGGCCATTGGGTGCCCAAATATTTGGTCAAATATTGTTTGGGGTGTGTCTGTGGGATTGTTTCTGGATAAAAATTAACATTTGAATTAGCAGACTGTGCAGAGCAAATTGCCTCCCCGACTCCCTACTGTGAGTGACCCTCACCCAATCAGTTGAATACCTGAATAGAACAGAAACACTGATTAAGAGGGAGCTTCTTTCTGACTCCTTGGGCTGGAACATCAGTCTTTTTCTGCCTTTAGTCTTGAACTGAAAGCTTGGCTCTTCTTGGCTGTCATACCTGTGGGCTCAAACTGAAACTTACCCCATTGGCTTTCCTGGTTCTCAGGCTTTCAGATTTAAACTAGAACTACATCATTTGCTCTTCTGAGTCTCTGGTTTGCAGACTGCAGATCTTGGGACTTCTCAGTTTCCATAATCATGTGTGTCCGTTCTTATATTAAATATATTTATATATGTACATCCTGTCAGTTCTGTTTCTCTGGAGAACCCAGGTTAACAAAGCACCATCCCCCTGGAGTCTTTAATGCTCAGTCTTGTCAATAATGAACCTGTAGCAGCTCATCAATTACAGCCCAAGTTTTCCTACACCAGTACTGGCTCCCAAGGAGACTTCTGCCTGTGAGTTTCTGTTTCAGTAAGTTATAATTTTCGATATTCACATGTCTGTCTTCCAAATTTGAGGGCAGTGATTTGCACTGTGACTTCAGTTCTCTGACAGATCTAAGAATTATTGATTTTGTAATGTTCGTTCAACTTTTTACTTGTTGGGACAAAATGATGACTTCCAAGCTCCTCACATGCTAGACCAGCAACCAAAAGACTTCCACATCTCATTTTTTCATGTGTCTGTTGGCTATATGAATGTCTTCTTTTGAGAAATGTCTGTTCATATCCTTTGCCCACTTTTTGATGGGGTTGTTTGTTTT